>NC_134107.1:45619536-45889536 GCF_040939455.1 Microcebus murinus
GTAGCTGGGACTACAGCCATGCATCACCACACCTGGCTAATTTTTTAGCCAGAGACAGGGTCTTGCTATGTCGCCAAGCTGGTCTCAAACTCCTGGCCTCAAGGAATCGTCCCATCTTGGCCTCCCAAAGTGCTGGGATTATAGGTGTGAGCCACTGTGCCTGCCACTGAAAGTAAAATTTAACATTGAAGGCTACAATATAATAAATAATTGATTATAATTGAATAATAGTTACAAAGTTACAAAATAACTGTAACAATAATAGTTACAAAGTTAGGAAACTCACAAATAATTTATCAAATAATCAAAGTGTATTTCAGGGAAAGCAAAACATGTATGCCTGTGCTGTCCAGTATAATTGCTACTAGCCACCACGTGGCTATCTAAATTTGGATTTAAATTAACAACAAAAAAATTAGTTTTTTAGTCTTAGTCACATTTCAAATTCTTAGTAGTAACATGTGGCTAGTGAGATATAGAACATTTCCATCATGGCAGAAAATTCCATTTTATAGCATTTACTTAGGTATTCAATCAAATAGTCTTTCTGCAGTGGTCACAGGGGCATTACAACTATAACATATAATTCAGATTTCCCACCACATATCAATCTATTGTAGGCATGTATGTTGGTATCTTCTTGGGTAAATGGCTTTTTTTTTGAGACAGTCTTATTCTCTTGCCCAGGCTAGAGTGCAGTGGCATCATCATAGTTTCCTACAGCCTGCAGCCTCAAACTCCTGGGCTTAGGAGATCCCCCTGCCTCAGTCTCCTGAGTAGCTGGGACTGTAGGTGCATGCCACCATGCCTGCTAATTTTTTTGTATTTTTTGTAGAGATGGGATCTTGAGCTATGTTGCTCAAGCTGATCTTGAACTCCTGACCTCAAGCGATCCTCTTGCTTTGGCCTCCCAAAGTGCTAGGATTATAGGTGTGAGCTACCATGTCTAGCCTAAAATAGATTATTTTTGAATTTTACACTAATCCTGCAAGTCTAGAGATCCTCCAGTATTTATTAGTTTGGGGAAATCCCTTGCATTCCCATAAGTTATAATAAAGACTGTGGGTTGGTTGGGACTGAGAAATTCGGATCAAATTTCAGGGTTAAGAAAACTAACAAGAGATGCTGGATCACCCAGAGACCAGCAACAGCAGGAAACCATTACCATCCTCAAGGCTGAAGGGACAAGAGAATCAAAATAGTGTTATTGGGGGCCCAGACCCCTAGAGCAGAGCCCGCTGGACTGGAGCCATAGTTGTCCAGATATGCAAACACTATTAGAACTGAGACCCTAAAGCAGACTGGGAATAGAGAAGAAATACTTTTTTCTTTCTTCTTACCAGTCTCCTGAAGGTACTTCCCATTGTCCAAATCCAAACAGAAGCTCAACAAAGATCCCAGATGATGCAGTCCATGGGGTTAGCCTTTCAGAGCTCTAAGTGGAGAATGAGTTTGGGGAGAGGGAGAGCAAATGGAGAATAACCAGTACATTCTTTCATTGCTTTGCTATCGTTTCTAGGATTAAGACAAAATTCTTTGTTTTTCATTTTCATTTTCATTTTTTTTAATTTCGGGGACTACAAGGCCTTAGACTGTTTGACTGATGACCTCTTTTAGTTCCTTTTCATTCTCTCCACTCCAGTTTTACTGGCTATTATCAATCCTTTGTTCTTGCCATGTTTCTCTCTTTCACAAATGTCTTTCCACATGCTGTATGTACCCTATCTTCTCAGATACTTCCTTCTCTTTCCTTCCATTTTACATAGTTAGTGTTTATATATGTTTCAGAGAGTAATTCAGAAGTTGCTTCCTTAGGGAAGCTTTCCCTGCTTTCTGTGACCATACCAAATCTCTTTAAATAAATTCTTTGAGCCAAGTATACCTTTTCTTTGTATCATGTATCAGAGTAGTAATTTACATTTACTACATTTGTCTGATTATTTCCATTATTTATATTTGTCTGATTATTTAACAAATGGCTTTCCTCACACTAAACTAAAAGCTCCATGAAGGGACTGGATCTGTTTTTGTTTACCAGTATATTCTAGTATCCACATAATGTTTTATACTCAATGAGTACTTAAATATTTGCTAAACGAACAAATGAAAATAAAAGATGGATAGAAGCCCCCAAAGGATTTATATTCTGTGTTATAAGGAGAATACATGCAAAATAAACAATACAAGAGCAGTTACAGAACAGCAGTTGTAGCAGTTAAGGCAAGATCTCACAGATTATAGGACTGTTCTGTGCTGTATGTATTTTTAAGTGTTATTGTCAGTTCTCTTGCTTACCCATCAGACACAAAATATATCATACAATAATGTATCTAACGCAGTATCTAACATGGTATGACTTGTACATGGTGGGAATTTATTAAATACTTAATTCATTCATGTAGACAAATCATAAACTGTATATTGGGCTTCAAATTAGTATACATAAAAATCATCACAGCAGAGTCCCTTGTTTCAAATACAGGCTCCACTCTAGATAGTGATTTCAGGAGAACTTGAGTAGAGCTGAAAATCTACATACTAAATAAGCAACCCAAGTAATTCTAGTGCAAGTGATTTGAGCACTACATATGGAGAAATATTGGACCATAAGCTTCTTGGCAGCAGCATGATGTTCTGATTAAGCATATGGGTTAGGAGTCAAAGATTCGTTGGTTTGAATCTACTACTAACTAGCTATTATTTAAACTCTTTAGATCACAGTTTTTTGGCTATAAAATGGGCTGTAATAACATCTACTGCCTAAAACTATTGTGGAGACTAAAATAAATGAGAAAACATATGTAAAATGTTTACCATAGTGCCTGTCACATAAATCTTCAGTAAGTGGTAGAATTTGTTTTTGATTGTCAACATTTAGCCTTGTCCCTAGAACATACAGGCATACCTCATTTTATTGCTCTTCACTTTCTTGCACTTTGCTAATTTTGTGTTTTGTACAAATTGAAGGTTTGTAGCAACCATGTGTCCAGCAAGTCTGTCGGCATCATTTTTATAACAGGATGTGGTCACATCATATCTTTCTGTCACGTTTTGGTAATTCTCACAATGTTTCAAAGTTTTTCATTATTATTATATCTGTTATGGTGACTTGTAATCAGTTATCTTTGATGATATTGTAATTGTTTTGGGGTGACACAAATCTAGCCCATAAACGACGGCAAACTTAATTGATAAATGTTGTATGTTCTGACTGCTCTACCAGCTGGCCACTCCTCCATCTCTCTTCCTTTCCTCAGGCCTCCTTCTTCCCTGAGACACAACAATATTGAAATTAGGACAATTAATAACCCTGAAGTGGCCTGTGAGTGTTCAAGTAAAAGAAGAGTCACATGTCTCTCACCTTAAATCAAAAGCTAGAAATGATTAAACTTGGTGAAAAAGACATGTTGAAAGCTGAGATAGGTCAATAGCTAGGCCTCTTGTACCAACTAACCAAGTAGTGAATGTGAAGAGAAAGTTCTTGAAGGAAATTTAAAGTGCTGCTCTCCAGTAAACACATGCATGATAAGAGCAGAACAGCCTTATTTCCAATAGGGAGAAAGTTTTAGTGCTCTGAATGGAAGCTCAAACCAGACATAACATTTCCTTATGCCAAAGCCTAATCCAGGGTAAGGCCCTATCTTCAATTTTGTGAAGGCTGAGAGAGGTAAGGAAGCTACAGAAGAAAAGTTTGAAGCTAGCAAAGATCGGTTAACAAGGTTTAAGGAAAGTAGTTGTCTCCATAACATAAAAGTGCAAGGTGAAGCAGCAAGTGCTGATGTAGAAGCTGTAGCAAATTATTAAGAAGATCTAGCTAAGA
The DNA here is from genome assembly GCF_040939455.1 of Microcebus murinus. NCBI lineage: Eukaryota > Metazoa > Chordata > Mammalia > Primates > Cheirogaleidae > Microcebus > Microcebus murinus. Next base: position 45,623,357 of record NC_134107.1, read on the forward strand.
TCATTGATCAATGTAGCCACACTAAACAACAGATTTTCAAGGGAGACAAAACAGCCTTCTATGGGAAGAAGACGCCATCTAGGACTTTCATAGCTAGAGAGAAGAAGTCAATGCCTGACTTCAGAGCATCAAAAGACAGACTTTCTTGTTAGAGGCTAGTGCAGCTGGTAGCTGTAAGTTGAAGCCAAAGTTTATTTACTGTTCCAAAAATCCTGGGGCCCTTAAGAATTGTTCTGACTCTGTTCTGCTTGTGTCCTATAAATAGAAAAACAGCCTGGATGACAGCACATTTGTTTTACAGCATGGTTTACTGAATATTTTAAGCACACCATTGAGAACTATTGCTCAGAAAAAAAGATTCCTTTCAAAATATTACTACTCATTGACAATGCACCTGGTCACCCAAGAGCTCTGATAGAGATGTACATGGAGATTATGTTTCTTTCATGCCAGCTACACTACATCTATTCTATAGCTTATGGATCAAGGAGTAATTTTTGACTTTCAAGTCTTATTTAAGAAATACATTTTGTAAGTCTTTAGCTGCCATAGATAGTGATTCTTCTGATGAAACTGAGCAAAGTAATTTGAAAACCTCCTGGAAAAGGTTCACCATTCTAGATGCCATTTAGAACATTTGTGATTCATGGGAGGAGGTTAAAATACCAACATTAACAGGAGTTTGGAAGAAGTTGATTCCAACCCTCCTGCAGGACTTTGAGGGGTTCAAGACTTCATTAGAGGAAGTACCTATAGATGTGGTAGAAATAGCAAGAGAACTAGAACTAGAGTGAAGCCTGAAGATATGACTGAATTGCTGCAATGTCATGATAAAACTTGAGCAGATAAGGAATTGCTTCTATGGATAAACAAAGAAAGTGATTTCTTTTTTTTTGAGACAGAGTCTCACTGTGTTGCCTGGGCTAGAGTGCCAGGGTGTCAGCCTAGCTCACAGCAACCTCAAACTCCTGGGCTCAAGCAATCCTTCTGCCTCAGCCTCCTGAGTAGCTGGGACTACAGGCATGTACCACTATGCCCGGCTAATTTTTTCTGTATATATTTTTATTTTGCCAATTAATTTCCTTCTATTTTTAGTAGAGTTGGGGGGTCTTGCTCTTGTTCAGGCTGGTTTTGAACTCTTGACCTTGAGAATCTGTTCACCTCGGCCTCCCAGAGTGCTAGGATTACAAGCATGAGCCACTGTACCTGGTTGAAAGTGTTTTCTTGAGATGGAATCTACTGCTGGTGAAGATGCTTTAAATATTCTTGAAGTGACAAGGAAAGATTTAGAATATGACATATACTTAGCTGATAAAGCAGTGGCAGCATTTGAGAGGATTGATTTCGATTTCAAAATAAGTTCTACTGTGGGCAAAATGGTAACAAACAGCATCACATGCTACAGAGAAATCTTTCATGAGAGGAAGAGTCAATCAATATGGCAAACTTCATGGTTATTTTAAGAAATTGCCACAGTCATCCTAGCCTTCAGCAACCATGACCCTGATCAGTCAGCAGCCGTCAACATCAAGGCAAGACCCTCTACCTGCACAAAGATTGCAACTCACTGAAGGCTCAGATGATCATTCATTATTTTTTTCCATTTTAGTAATAAAATATTTTAAAATTAAGGCATGTATATATTTTAAAAAGATATAATGTTATTGCATACTTAATAGACTACTGTATAAATGTAACTTATATGCAGTGGGAAACCAAAAAAATTCACGTGACTCACTTTATTGTGATATTAGCTTTATTGCAGTGATCTGGAACTGAACCTGCAATATCTCTGAGGTATGTTTGTAAATTTGATAAATGAATGAAGTATATTTGTATAATAATGATATTTATAGCTAGGAGGGTTTGAAATTATGTGATCCAATATCTTCATTGTACATATCAGGAAATTCAAGCTCAGAGATGTTAGGTGACTTATTCATGGTTATATATCTAATGATCTAATTAGTGACAAGTGAAACCAGAACTAAAAGATGAAAAGAAAAATGTCTTTATTCCATTTGTCTAATCATTGTTTGTGCTTAGAGTTACATTTATATTTTAAATAGGTAGACTGAAATAAATTTCTGTTTATAATCAATGATGCCTTTCAAAATGTTTCTTTGTTAAACATTAAGACAACAAATAGTAAACCATTAAGAAACTAAATGACTATGTAGTTATTGTTGGATTCTGTTTATTTCTGAATATCACAACAAAGACCATAGTGTTTATTGAATAGAATGCAGATATCACAAGTGTTCTTAGAACAGTAGAACCACAAACTACTTGACTGGGGTAAGTCTATCTCTTGCTGCCAGGAAATAATGGTGGTCTAATATTTCCCATCTATGTGAAGCTATGTGTATCCAATAGGTACATTAAAATAGAATTAAAATGCATAGTGATTTATTTTGGGGTTGAAAATAATGTCTTTGATTTTCATTTATTTCATTCAGACATTTTTCTGTCTTTTATTCTGATGTATTAAACTTACATTCTAGTTTTGATTAACTTCTCTATTTAGGAGGCTTATTAGACTATTAGGTCTTAAGATTTAAAGAAAATTTTGGCTTTTTAGGTATTGAATAGAGTTTTATCTTTATTTCTAGATTTGATAAGTATAAAATGTATAATTCACCTTGTGTGATCTTAGTAGAGAAGTGTATGGGAGGTATGGAAATAATATCTATTGATGAAAGTCTTGTTTTTTATCTCTGATGCAGTCCTCAGAGATCTTATTGTTTTGGTCAACTACATATAGAGAACTGACTTCTTCTTGAGGAACTATAATTGTCCCTTTGTATCCATGGAGGATTGGTTTTAAGACCTCCTGTGGATACCAAAATCCACAGATGCTCAAGCCCCTTACATAAAATGGTATAATATTTGCATATGACCTATGCAATCCTCCTGTATACCTAAAAACATCCCCAGAATACTTATAATACCTAGTAGGATGTAAATGCTGTGTAAATAGTTATTATACTGTGTTGTTTGGGGAATAATGACATGAAAAAAGGTCTGTACATGTTCAGTACAGATGCAGCCATCATTTATTTCTGTATATTTTTGATATATGGTTGGTTGAGTACACAGATATGGAACCCATGAATACAGAGGGCTGTGTATTACTTTAAAGTGGCAGATGAGTCTGGGCGTGGTGGCTCATGCCTGTGATCCTAGCACTCTGGGAGGCCGAAACGGGTGGATTGCTCAAGATCAGGAGTTCGAAACCAGCCTGAGCAAGTGTGAGACCCCCTCTCTACTAAAAATAGAAAGAAATTAATTGGCCAACGAAAAAAATATAGAAAAATTAGCCGGGCATGGTGGCACAAGCCTGTAGTCCCAGCTACTTGGGAGGCTGAGGCAGAAGGATTGCTTGAGCCCAGGAGTTTGAGGTTGCTGTGAGCTAGACTGACACCATGGCACTCTAGCCCGGGCAACAGAGTAAGACTCTGTGTAAATAAATAAATAAATAAATAAATAAATAAATAAATAAATAAATAAATAAAGTGGCAGATGAACTTCAGCACATGCTGTATTTGGTAGGTTTCTCAATGCCCTTCTCTCTACTACTTGCCAATATATAAGGCAGCCTAAATAATAAGACTTTTGACATTTTAAATGCATTATAACATTATATTTAAATGGTATTTAAAATTTTATTGTAAGTAGTTATCTCTGTAGTTTTCTGAGGCTAATAAGTACCTTACCTTTAAAGGATTGGCATGCATTTTATTTTTCCTACAATACAGAAATCATTGCCTTAACTACTGACTCCTTATTTCTTACATTTAGCAAAACTGATTAGAAAGACAGTTTTGAGTACGGATTAATGGTTTTCATAGGCAGGACTCATCTGCTGTGTTAGGTAGAGGTCATAAACATTCATGTTGAAAACAAGTTAGATACCTGGTTTGGGAAGAAATAGAGTAATGCTCAGGTAGGAGAATTAATTACTTTTTAGCATAGAATGTTACATGAACTTATTTTTTAGGACCACAAAAAAGTATCCTAAAATAAATATTGAAATTGAAGCTGGGCATGGTAGTGTGTGCCTGTAATCCCAGCTACTTGGGAATCTGAGGCAGGAGGATCACTTGAGCCCAGTTCGAGGCTGTAATGAGCTGTGACTTTGCCACTGCACCCCAGGCCTGGACAAAACAGTGAGACCCTGTCTCTAAAAAATACAAAATAAAGAAAAAGAGACAAAGAAAGTAATTGATGTTATGAGTGAATTGTTAGTGTTTCCTTCCTTCTACATAGACAGTATTTCTACTCTACTATTAGAGCACAGACTTAGAAATTTTTTAATTCTTTAATGATAAGGGAGTATACAAATACACTTGTATTTGCTCATCTGCTTTAATATTGGGAACCATGACATTTACATCTGGGGGTAGAGTTTTAGAATAAAGGTAACATTTATTATGTTTAAAATTGTGACAAGGAATGTCTAGTTGACTCTGGTCTTAAAGTGATTATTTAAACATAAAAAGAGATGGGATTTACCAGATTATATTAAAAGAATCTGCACATCAAAAAAATTCTAAAAGTAAAAGATAAATTTCAAAATGAGATAAAATATTTGTAACAGATATGATAAACAAAGAATTAGTATTTTTTTTTTTTTTTTGAGACAGATTCTCACTCTTTTGCCCAGGCTAGAGTGTGTCAGCCTAGCTCACATCAACCTCAAACTTCTGGGCTCAAGTGATCCTCCTGTCTCAGTCTCCTGAGTAGTTGGGACTATAGGCATGCACTACCATGCCCAGCTAATTTTTTCTATATATTTTTAGTTGGCCAATTAATGTCTTTCTATTTTTAGTAGAGACAGGGGTCTCGCTCTTATTTAGGCTGGTTTTGAACTCCTGACCTTGAGCGATCCTCCCACTTTGGCCTCCCAGAGTGCTAGGATTACAGGCATGAACCACTGTGCCCGGCTCCAGGATCTTTATTTTGAAAATAATACTAATGGAAAAACTGGCCAAAAAAAATCACTAGAAGAATCTAATGATTTCTCATACACAAAGATAATGATGATAATAATTATATAATGACTGAACATGAAAAATTGGTTAATAAAGTAATTGCAATCGAATAAATGAAAAGTAAATCACCATGAAAGGTAAATAAAAATGAAATACTATTAATATTTGTTGAGTCTCCATTTTTTAGTAACAATAATGCCGTCTAGAGTATGATAAGATAGAGATACTCCTGAACTACCAGTGGGACTGGGAATTGCTATAATCTTTATGTAAAGCAGATTATTATTATTATTTTATAATTTAACTTAGTTTAATCACACTTCTAGGAATAGGGCTTAAATATTAACCAGAGATAACATCAAAAATTTGTGTACAAATATACTCATTATATCATTGGTTATTATTGGAAAGTAGAAAACACTCTAAATACCCAATAGTAAGGAAATAATTATTAGATTGAACCATATGAAAGTGGTGATGTTTGATTGTTATTGACATACAAAAACATTAATTTTATGTAATTCAACCTAGTACATAATGTAATGGCTTATTATATGATGGAACTTTATACAGATATAAAATAGTATTTATAAAGAATCTCTAATAAAATGAAAAATGCTCACTATATCAAGGAAACTGTGAAAGTTGGAAAAAAATCTTTATAAATATAATGATACTGACTTTGTAAAAGAAAAAAGAATGTGTGTGTATGTACGTGTGTATATATAATGATATGGAAAAAGTATTATTCACCAAAACACCTTTTGGGAAGAGCCCTGTATTTGGAGAAAATACCTTAATAAACTACTTGGAGTGATGTTTAAAACTCCAAGCTTGATATTCAAGGTGCAAAAGGTGGTAAACTGCCTTTTAAATGGACGGTCCTTTGTTTTATTGATCACCATGGTAGGTTTGTGTATGTAAGTTTAGATGTGGGAGCTAGAGAAGACCTCTCCTGAGAGAGACAAATGAAGTAAAGACAGGAAGGGAGAGCTACCTGGGAGGCTGGGACAAGCTGTATTGAGGCGGGGTTTAGGAGAATAAAAATGTCTAAAAGGAATTATAAATCGGTTAGCTGTGGAGAAAACCCACTAAAATGTCTAATTGATTACTAAAGCTTTTTTCTTTTTTCATTTTAAACAGATGATTTGAAGAGGGAGATAAATGGGGAAATATTTTCTAGGATTCTAGAGCCAGCTAATGAGGGAATAGATGCATTTGGGTCACAAATGCATAGAAAAACCAAAAAGGGGGGGGGCAGTAATTACATGATCTGCTTGGATCAATTCTATAATCCTTGTACTCAAGGAGGCCAAGGTGGGAGGATGGCTTGAGGCCAGGAGTGGGAGACCAGCCTGAGCAACATAGAGAGACACTGTCTCTACAAAAAAATAGAAAACTTAGCTGGGTATGGTGGTGTAGGCTTGTAGTTCCAGCTACTTGGAAGGCTGAGACAGGAGGATCGCTTGAGCCCAGGAGTTTGAGGTTGCACTGAACCATGATGATGGCACTACAGTCTAGCCTAGGCAACAGAGGGGGGAGACCCTGTTTCAAAAACCAAACCAACAAAAAAGCCAGAGAGATGTAATCCAAAATGTTAATAGTGATTATGCAGAAAGATATAATCTAAACTGTTAATAGTGATTATCTTGAGTAATGGTGTTTTGTTTTTTCTTCTTTATACTTCTGTTTTATTCTTTAAATGTATTAGTTTTGTAATCATAAAGTTATATAAAAAGTCTCAGACTAAGAATAAAATGATCTTTGATGCCTTGATTTAGTTACCTCTCACTTGATTATAAGTGAATTCTCATTAACATAATTGTGTTACCCAAAAGATCAGGGTTCATTTGCCTGGCAAGTAACAAATGACTGTCCATGAGAACACGGGTCTGGATCAGTAGGAGTTTAATCACTGGTAGCAAGTGAGGAGAAAACTAGGAATATTCTCCAAAACAGCATCTCCAAGAGGGAAAGTTGCATGGGGTTTTTATGGGGTAGTAGAAAAAGAAAAAGACATAGGGGCATAGTTTTCCTTACACATGCATTGTTGTTATGCTCATACACAGGTTACATGTTATTATAATGAAGCCATAGCTCCTCCCAGGGTGGAGACTTTAGCAAGGTAAGAGGAAAGTTCACTTGAGTTCACCTATAGGCTGCCAAGGTCTGTTAGGGGATAACAAAGCTGGCTGAATAGCCATGGTCTTCGTAAACAAAGGCTGCAGAACAGGTCAATTGTTCATGTAGGTTGAATTCCCTATATTCTCTGGAGACCCTCTGTTCCTACTTGCAATGGGAAATATCTCTGTAACATTCCTTCATTTGTTTTTCTTTGTAAATGGTCTATAATAAACATGATAGTGTCCCCAGTTTTTCCCTTGCTTTCTAACTCAACCTCCTTTTTTTGTTTTTGCTAGCTTTCTCCCCTGCCGTATAAGCTTTAACTACGTAATAAATTATATAACTTGCAAAAACAATTCTTAGATGACACTATTCTAATGATTATCAGTATTATGCCAACTAACCCCAAGGAAGGGCATGAAAACTGGAATGACACCCAATTTCAAGTCTCAGTTAAAGTAAAAAACAAAGAATAAGAAACCTGCTTCCTAAGCCAAAACTGCAAGAACCCATATTTTCTTTTATCCTGTGAAAATGCTCATCTTGCTTCGGTTGGGAAGTTACCTGATCTTTAGGTGCTCCCTAATGCACATCAGCTGAATAAAGCCTTTAACCTCTATTTGAGTCACTTAAATAATTTTTTCACTCTGTAAAAACATTTTCTTACTAAAGCCCAATACTTACTGAGGTGTTATTATATATCATGTATGGTGGCAGGTACTTGACATATAATAAGTAATTTAATGCTCATAGACCATATATTATTATTCCTAGTTTATAAATGAGGTAACAGCATTTAAGTAACTTGTACCAGGTAACACAACTTGGAAATGGCGAGCAATGCCACTTCTTTTAGACTCCAAAGACAGAATGTTTCCCTGTGTTGCATGAAAAGCCAAGGAATGAAGCCATATGATGAGAGTTTTAAAAAAGTATAATTTTCAAAATGTATAGTAGGATAGTATTTTGAAATATTGTAGAAAATTTTCCTTCTTGGCAATTCTATTTTACCTTTACCGTTATACTATTCAAATTAGACTCCGAGGCTCAGATTTTCTGCCTTAGCAAAGGAAAGACTAATTGCCATGCATGCTGCTAGGATTATTGAAATCAAGACATCAGTGTCTGAGTCTTCTGCTACCAGCCCAAATGGAGTAATAGGCGTAGGATTGACCTTCTTGCCTAAAAGTATAGAAAATACCAGAAAAGAACCAGCAAGAATAAAGAGCCAAATTCTTGGCTTCGAATTCCAAAACAAGCTCTATAAAGCTAATGAAAGAGATAATAGCATGGAGAAAGAATAGAATTTTAAGCTTCATAGGCTAAGAGCCTGAGGGATTTAGATCCTTGAGTTTATGTCATAAGCCCCAGAATGAGGAATGATATGTCTTCCCAACATACACAGAGAAGATAGACACTTCATGGAGGGAAAAATGTCATGGGATACTTACAAAAAGTGATTATAACCTTGGTGACAAAAATCTTAATAAATTTCAGAGAGGCAAATCTCTGATAAAGTCATTAAATGTAGAAATAAACAATTAAATGATGACTGCTCTAAAATTCTAATGATTTAGAAAGTAAACCATCTTCTTGAAGAGAAAACAAAACAAATAATTGCAAATTATCTAGAAAGTAACTAACAGCATTCTATACTAAAATGTATTAAGCTCAGTTAAGGCTGTTTACATAATAGACTTTTTAATATCTGAATTTTAGTTGGATATTTATTTATTCACTAATTGCCATGCATGCTGCTAGGATTATTGAAATCAAGACATCAGTGTCTGAGTCTTCTGCTACCAGCCCAAATGGAGTAATAGGCATAGGATTGACCTTCTTGCCTAAAAGTATAGAAAATACAACAAATATATGAAACAATGGTTTTCAAGCCATTGGACATAAGGCAATGAAGGATATTGAGCCCTTAAGTTCTGAAAATAAACAAGGCAAGCTCTACAATTACCCCCGCTTACTACCTTGAGAGAGTTTCCAGGCTATGGCACAAGAAGGCACCCAGAGTTGAAGATATTAAACTGGGAGTCCAGAGAGGTACATGTGACCCGAGGTACAGGTCAGAGTATCAGAGAAGAGAGAGCTATTTTAAAGTACTTTAGAATTCTCTCTAGAGAACTCCAGAAATCTCCAGAGGGTCTTCCATGAGTCTTCAGTTGTGTAGTAATCAGTGCATATGTGTGAGGGAATTATTTTTATTCAGTGAAAGGATGACCATAAAGTATTAGAAGAAACAGTACTCAGTGATTAAACAGGGATGGGAATAGTTTCAATTTCTACCAGCCAGAGTGGAAAATCTCATAATTAGTAAGGACATCAGTGGTAAAGTTAGAAGGGGTTGGCCTTAGTAGGGGGGCCAAATTAAACTAGATGCTGCCCTAGTTTTACATAATAAAGCTTCAAAGCAAGACTCAAAGGATCAAACTGTTTTTGAGTAACTTAACTATTTCTTAGAACAAAGGTCAAAGATATTTATAAGAACATAGAAATATCTAGCATCCATCAAAGTAATATTCACAATGTCAGGCGTTCAATAAAAATGTAACAGGGATGCAAAACAGCAAGATAATACAACCCAATGAGAGGGGAAATATTGAATATTGACCCCAGCATGACACCAATGACTATTAATATTCATGATGGTGTTCCATATGTTCAAGAAGCTAGAGGAAAGACTGAGCAGAGGCATGGAAGATATATATATATATATATATAATACAAATCAAACTACTAGAGATGAAAACTACACTGAGATTTTTTTTAAAAGTCCACTGGATGGGATGAATAGCATATTAGATATTACAGAAGAAAAGACTAATGAACTTGATGACAGAGAAATTCTCCAACATAAAACACAAAGAGGAAAATGACTAGGAAAAATGAACAGAGAATCAATGAACTGTGGGACAACTTTAATTAGTTTAACATATATGTAATAGGAGACCTTGAAAGAGAGGAGTAGAGAAATAAACATATTTGAATTATTGAGGGCCAATATTTTTCAAATTTATTAAAAACTATAAGCCATAACCATAAGAAACATAATAAAAATTTATTAAAGTCAGTGATAAAGAGAAAATCTTAAAGTCAGAGAAAAAAATACATTATGTTGGTTGGTTCGAGTGCAGAGGTGTTTATAACTAATTGATCACAACCAGTTACAGATTCTTTTGTTCATTCTCCACTCCCACTGCTTCACTTGACCAGCCTTTAAAAAAATACATTATGTATAGAGAAGCAAAGACAAAAATGACCGTTGACTTCATATTAGAAACAATGTAAATAAAAATACAGTGGAGCAACAACTTTAAATTGCTGTAGGAATAAAACTGTCAACCTATAATTATATTGCTAGCAAAAATATTCTTCAAAAATGAAGGTAAGATGATTTTTCATGTACATAAAAGCTGACAATTCATTACCAGCAGACATGCACTACAAGAAATGTTAAAGAATGACTTTTTAGGCAGAAGGATAATGATACCAGATGGAAATCTGAATATAAACAAAGGAAGGAAGAACAAAAGAAATAACTGTGTATGAAAATATAAAATACTTTAATGTTACTGAAATATCTTTAAAGAGTAGTTGAGTATAAAGCAAGAGTAGTAGTGTAAAGCAAAAATATTAGTGTACTATAGGATTTATAACATATGTAGAAGTAAAATGTATGACAATAATATGAAGGTGGATGGAAATAAACTGTTGTAAGGTTGTTGTATTATAGGTGAAGTGGAATAATATTACTTGAAAATAGTCACTGCTAAGTTAAAAATGTATACTATAAACTCTAAAGCACCACTAAATAATAGAGCAAAAAATTTTAGCTAATAAGAAGATAAAATGGAATCATAAACAATATTCAATTCAGAAGAAGAGAAGAGGGAAAAGGGAACAAATAATAGATGAGACAGGGGGATGGACATGCTTGAAGCTCTGACTTGGGTGAGGCAAAGGCAATATATGTAACCTAAACATTTGTACCCTTGTAATATGCTGAAATAAAAAAATAAAAAAGAATTGATGAGACAAATAAAAACAAATAGCAAGATCACAGATTTAAACCTGACCTACCAATAATCTCATTAAATGTAAATGGTTTAAGCACTGTAATTAAAAGGCAGAGGTTGTCACCATTGGATAAAAAGGCAAGATACAACTATATGTTGCTTATAAGAAACTCACATCAAGAGTTTAAAAGTAAAAGGTTGGAAAAAATATACCCTGCTAACATGAGTCAAAAGAAAGCTCAAATGGCTATTTTGGTATCAAGATATATTTCAAAGGAGAGAATATTACTAGGAATAAAGAGTGTAATTTCATCAAGAAAACATAACAATCCTATTTATGCATCTAATAACAGAGCTTCAAAATACATGGGAAAAAATCCTGAGAGAACTGAAAATAGATATAGAAATCCAAAGTTAGAGTTGGAGATTTCAACAATATTCTCTCAACAATTAATAGAACAAGTAGATAGAAATCAATAAAGATATAGAAGTCTTGAACAGTACCATCCATCAACCTGACCTAGTTTACATTGATAGAACACTGTACTCAACAACAGTAGAACACATGTTGATTTGAAATACATAGAGAATTTTTACCAAGATAGATCATATTCAAGAACAAAGAAGAATTCTCAAAAAATTAAAATGATTCAAGTCATGCAATTATATTCTCTGATCACAGTGGAATTAAATTAGAATTAGTAACAGAAAGATATCTGGAAAATGTCAAAAATTTGAAAGCTAAATAACATACTTCTAAATAACATATAGGAAAAAAAAAAAGAATCCAGAAGGGCAATTTTAATGCAGTTTTAATGGGAAGATAATGAAAACACAACATTATTAAAACTTGGGGAATGCTTTAGAGGAAAATTTATATGACTAAAAGCCTACTAAAAGAAAACATGAAAGGTCTCAAATTCATGATCTCAGTTTCCAAATTAAGAAATAGAAAAATAAGAGCAAAATAAACTCAAACTAAGTAGAAGAAAGGAAACAATAAATATTAAGAGCAAATATTAATGAAATAGAGAACAGAAAAATAATAAGGAAAAATCAGTGAAATAAAAATTGTTCCTCTGAGAAAATTAATAATATTGATAAATATCCAGTCTCTAGTCAGAGTGATAAGGAAAAAAGAAAAAGGAAACAAATGAAATTGATAAATATTCTAAAGATACTAAAAGGATATTAGAACAACTTTATGCCTATAGCGCCAACAGTTTAGATGAAGTTGAAAACAATTTCTTAAAAGATGTAAACTACCAAAGTTTACATAAGAAAAAATGAATAACGGTAGGCTGAGTGTGGTGGCATGTGCCTATAATCCTAGCACTCTGGGAGGCTGAGATGGGAGGATCACCTGAAGTCAAGAGTTCAAGATCAGCCTGAGCAAGAGTGAGACCCCATTTCTACAAAAAATAGAAAAATTAGTCAGGCATGGTGGTGTGCACCTATAGTTCCAGCTATTCAGGAAGCTGAGGCAGGAGGATTGCTTGAGCTCAGGAGTTTGAGGTTGCAGCGAGCTATGATGATGCCACTGCCCTCTAGCCCAGGTAATGGAGCAAGACCCTGTCTCCAAAAAAGAAAAAAAAGTCCCCACAGATAGATTAAAAGTAAAGGAATGTGGAAAGATATACCATGCTAAGACAAATCAAAAGAAAGCTAGGGTAGCTATATTTTAATTTAGTACAATGCAGACTTCAGAACAAGGAAAATTATTAGGAATAAAAAAGTACACTATATAAAGATAATTGAGTCATTCTCCAAGAAGACATAATTATCCTTAATGTACACGTGCCTAATGACAAAGCATAAAAATTCATAAGAGAAAAACTACAATGAGAAACAAAGAAATCCATTGTTATAGTTGGAATCTTTCATATATCTCTATCAGTAATGGACACATCCAGCAGACAGAAAATCAATAGGATATAGGTGAACTGAATTCTCAGTCAAGTGGATCTAATTGACATTGTCTTAGTTTCTCTGAGCTGCTATAACAAAAATACTATAAACTGGGTGGCTTTCAAACAATAAACATTTACTTCTTATAATTCTGGAGGCTGGGAAGTCTAGGATCAAGGCACTAGCAGATTCAGTATCTGATGAGGGCCAATTCCTTATATGCTTTCTCTCTGTGTTTTATCATGGTGGAAGAGCAAGGCAGCTCTCTGGGGCTTCTTTTAGAAGGATACTAATCCCATTCATAAGGACTCTGCTTTTATGACCTAATCACTTCCCAAAGGGCCCTACCTCTAACACCATCACATTAGGGGTTAGTATTTCAATACATGAATTTGGTGGGAGGCATACATTCAGGCATTTATAGAATACTTTATTTAATACTAGCAGAGTACACATTCTTCTCAGGCTCACATGGAACATTCACCTAGATACTCCACATTCTGAGCCATAAGAAACACCAATAAATTTAAAAGAATAGAAATAATATAAAATATGCTCTTAGATAACAATAGAATTAAGGTAGAAATAAATAGCACAAAGATAGTGAAAAAAAACACAAATATCTGGAGATAAAGCAATGTACTTCTAAGTAAACATGGGTCAAAGAATAAATCTCAGGAGAAATTAAAAATATTTTGAAGTAAATGAAAATGCAAAATTTGTGGGATGCAGGGAAAACAGTTTATAACATTGAATGCATATATTAAAAAAGAAAAAAGATCTAAAAGCAATAACACAGGTTTCCACTTAGGAAACTAGAGAAAGAAGAACAATATAAATGTAAAACAAACAGAAGAAAAGAAATAACAAATATTAGAGCAAAAATCAATGAAATTGAAAGCAGGAAAATAATAGAGAAAATCAATGAAACCAAAGGTGGCTCTTTGAAAAGATTAATAAAATTGATAAACTTCTACCAGGAAACAAAGAGAAAACACATATTACCAATATAAAAAATGAAAGAGAGGCTATCTCTACTGATCCCATGGATATTAAATGGATAATAAAAGTGTATTATAAGGAGATCTATGCCTACAAATTTGATTGTATAAAATAGACCAATTCCTTGAAAGCACCAGGCCCAAATGGTTTCACTAGTAAATTCTACCAAACATTTAAGGAAGAAATGATACTGACTCTCAACAATCTCTTCTAGAAAATAGAAGCAGAGGGAGCATTTTCTAACTTATTCTCTGTGGCCAGCAGTAAGATGTCATTTCTTCTCAACTTGATCTATAGATTCAGTACAATCTCAGTCCAAATCCCAGCAAATTATTTTGTGGCAATTAACAAACTGATTCTGAAGTTTATATGGCAAGGCAAAAACTCAGAATAGCCAACACAATATTGAAGGAGAAGAACAAAGTTGGAGACTGACACTACCTGGCTTCATAAGCTATAATAATCAAGATGGTATGGTGTTGGCAAAAGAAGAGAGAAATAGATCAATGAAACAGAATAGAGATCTCAGAAATAGAACTGCACAAATATAATCAATTGATCTTTGGCAAAGGTGCAAAGGCAATTCAATAGAGGAATGACAGTCTTTTCAACAAATGATGCTGGAAAACTGGATATCTACATGCAAAAACATGAATCTGGACACTGACCTTATACTTTTCACAAAAGTTAACTGGAAATGGATCATTGACCTAAAGGTAAAATGCAAAACTGTAAAACTTCTAGAAGATAATATTGGAGAAAATTTAGGTGACCTTGCATTTGTTGGTGATTATTAGATATAGCACCAAAAAAAATCCATGAAAGAAAACATTGATAAGTTTAGCTTCATTAAAATGAAAAACTTCTCTGCAGAAGACACTGTTAAGAGAAGGAAAAAACAAATCCAGAGAGTGAGAGAAAATATTTGTAAAATACATGTCTGATAAAGCACTTGTATCCAAAATATACAAGGACTTCTTAAAACTCAATAATAAGAAAACAAACAGCCCAATTAAAAATGAGCAAAAGATCTGAACAAACATCTCAGCAAATAAGAAATACAAGTGGCACATGAGCATATGAAAAGATGCTTAACATTCTATGTTGTTAGGGAATGAAAATTAAGACAACAATGAGATAACGCTATACACCTATTAAAATGGCTAAAATCCAAAAACTGACAATACCAGATGCTGGTAAGGATGTTGAACAATAGGAACTCAGATTCATTGCTCATGGGGATGCAAAATGGTACAGCTTTACAAACTTTGGAAAATAGTTTGGCAGTTTCTTACAAAACTAAACATACTCTTACCATATGATCTAGCAATTGCATTCCTTGTTATTTACCCAAAAGGGCTGAAAATTTATGTTCACACAAAAACTTGCACATGAATATTTATAGCAGTTTTATTCATAATTGCCAAAACTTGGAAGAAATCAAGATATCTTGCAGTATGTGAATGGATAAACTGTAGTACATCCAGACAATGAAATATTATTTGGTGTTAAAAAGAAATGAGCTATCAAATCATGAAAAGATATGGAGTAATCTTAAGTACATATTACTAAGTGAAAGAAGCCATTCTGAAAAGACTTTGTGGTTCCACCTATATGACATTCTGGAAAAGGCAATACTATGGGTAGAATAAAATGAGCAATGGTTGCAAGAGGTTAGGAGGAATGGAGGAATAAATAGGTAGAGCATGGGAGATTTTTAGGGCAGTAAAACTATTCAGTATGATACTGTAATAGTAGGTACATGACATTATGCGATTGTGAAAGCACATAGAACTGTAGAAGCAAAGACTGAACCTTAATGTAAACTATGTGCTTCAGTTTATAATATTGTAATGTGTCAGTTTTAGCAGATGTACCACACTAATGTAAGATGTTAATAATAAGGGAAACTGTGAGCCAGGATAGGGGATACTTTCTGTCTTGTCTGATGAATTTTCTGTAAAACTAAAGCTTTTATTGAAATTTATTAATTTAAAAGTAATGCAATAGATTTTCTTTCATATTTATCTAATGGTACATAATACAATTTTTTAATTAAAAAGTGCCAGAAAACAAATATATAGTAGAAATATGTATACCAACAAAACAATTTATACTTGTTTAAAAGTAAAATTATATTTAAATAGACACAAGATATGGAAAATGGGCTCCACATCTACTCGCCATCAAATTGGTACTGACTAATTAAAACTATGGTGCTCAAATGGTGGTAATGTTCACCAAGGATTGGGGGGGGGAAGACCCACATCTTAGGGATGTGGCGAGCATTGTGGCGTGGAAGGGTATACCTCTAACCCTTCTTAGGGAAAGGCAAAGATATACAATATAACCAAAATGTCAAAAAAAACACAAACCTTTTATTGGGTGGAGGGTAGGTGGGAGGGGGGAGGAGGAGAAGGGTGTATACTTACATAATGGAAGCGGTGCGCACCACCTGGGGGTTGGACATGCTGAAGTTCCGGCACGTCGGGAGGGGAGGGGTGGTAGGGGCAATATATGTAACCCTAACAATATTTGTACCTCCATAATATGAGGAAATAAAAGGAAAAAAATAGACTATCCTAAACTTTATAATTTAAGTCAAAATTAGTGGAAAAGTTTGAGACGATACTTATGCCATAAACATTATAACTTTCTAAATTAAGAATCTAAAATCTAAAAAACTGTTTAAAGTGAATTGGAGTTAAGCCAACACAGAACTATTAGCAAAAAATAAAATTTGGTTTTTATAAGCCATTGAATCTGGGATTATATTTTTAAATTTTGGTTTTATTCCAACACATGTTTACTAATTGTATTGGTTTCCTAGGGCTGCTATAACAAGTACCACAAAGTGGATGGCTTAAAACAACAGAATTTTATTGTCTCACAGTCCAGAAGTCCAGAAGTCTGAAATCAAGGTGTTAGCAGGGTTCAACTCCACCTGAAACCTGTAAGAGAATTCTTTCTTGTCTTTTCCTAGTTTCTGTTGGTTTGCTGGAAGTCTTTGGTGCTCTTTGTTCTAGAGTTCTGCTCTAGAGTTCTGCATAACTCTAGTCTCTGCCTTTGTTGCCATATGTCTCTCTGTGCACCTCTGTCTTCACATGACCATCTCTTTATGAGGACACTAGTTATATTGGATTAGGAGCCCACCCAGAATGACATCATCTTAACAAATTACATCTGCAATGGCCCTATTTCCAAATAAGGTTACACTGATTATCCTTCAACATATCTTTTTGGTGGGGAGACAACATAACACTAATACATAAATTGGTATTAAGGAGTTGATTGTTCCTATAATAGAAGCCTAAAATATGTGGCATTGCCTTTGAGACCAAGATGCAGGTCATGAAATACTATTCTTGAACCTGTAACATGGACATGTTTTATAGTGGTGAAACATTGGGCAAACTGTTACCTATGATAATTCTGAAGGCAGAAAATATACCAAGTGAACTCATGATTTGTGCAAAGAGATTTTGAGCCAGTATTTTCCCTGCTTGGATTGGTGGTGGTTAGCTGCATTTAATAAAATACAGAACAAATTGGCCAGTTTGGAACAGGGATGAAAAAAAACCCAGAATCCAGAAAGTCTGTGATTGCAAGGTTGACAAATGAAACTCCTCTCCAACCAATTAAAACATATTGAGAAATATTTTTTGATATATGAAGGCTGAGTGAGCCCCAAACACAACCATAGGGAAAGGACACAGTTAAAAACAATATATCTGTCATACACTTTGTTAAGATCTGTCATTGGATTAAAATGGTCTCTAGTAAATCCATTCAGCTAAAGTATACTCCTCTGCCCCATTGACTTTATCCTGGAACATCCTAGCACTCTGGGAGGCCAGGCATGCAGATTGCTCAAGGTCAGGAGTTCAAAACCAGTCTGAGCAAGAGCAAGACCCCTGTTTCTACTAAAAATAGAAAGAAATTTTTTGGACAACTAAAAATATATATAGAAAAAAAATTAGCCGGGCATGGTGGCACACACCTGTAGTCCCAGCTACTCTGGAGGCTGAGATAGATGGATTGCTTGAGCCCAGGAGCTTGAGGTTGCTGTGAGCTAGGCTGATGTCATGGCACTCTAGCCTGGGCAACAGAGTGAGACTCTGCCAAAATAAATAAATAAATAAATAAATAAAATATTCTAGAACATGTGACATAATTTTGCCATGGAATATGAGCAGATATATTGTGGCATGATAGACTAAGCAAATAAAATTTAGTAAGCATATCAAAGATTTCAATAATACAATTAGCAAGTTTGATTATGGACATTACAGACTCCTACACCCAACAAGCAGAGAATATATATATTTTTCAAATACAAATGGAGTTTTAGTGACAATTGATGGCATACTATTATACAAATTTCAGAGAATCAATATTATATAGAGTAAAATTAGCACTGTAATTAACTTACAACTCAACAATAAACAGTTTATTTTTTAACCTCCCCCCCAAAACTTTGGAAAGAAATGAATGTACTTCTCAATAATTTGTAAGTTGAAATTTCGAAAGGAATTACATATATGAACATCAATGAAAATACCTGCTGCAAAATCTCCCCTTTTACTGCAATAGGGTTACAATGGGCATGTCACCAAGGACTGAATTTTCAGCCCACTTTGCTGCTAGGTGTTGCCATATGACTAGATTCACATCAAAAGAAGGTGACTGGAAGTGATACCTGGTTTGTAAAACCTTGCATGTTCCTACACACTCTTAACCTTTCCCTATTTGTTGGAATGATAGTGACCAAAGCAAGCATGAGGCATATATGTTGAAGATGGCAGAGGATCCATCACCTTAGGATGCAGCTATGTCTGTGAATTTGGAATACTCACTCTGATTCTTAGATAAGAATTAAATAAAGTATCTTATTTGATCCATTGTGTATTGGGTTATCTTTTTATAGTTTAACCCACATACAATAGTATTGGGGCAAAGCTAAAATACTTCTTAGGGGAAATTTATGGTTTAACATGTTTAAAAATATTGAAAAGAGATTAAGTTAAATATTTGGCTAAAGAAACCTGAATGAGAATAACAGAGTAAATCTAAAGAGCTAGAAAAGAAAAGAAATAAAGAATATAAACAAATGGAAAAGTAAGGAAAGAAACAATAGAGATTAAGAAACCAAAAACTGGTTGTTTGAAAAAAACCCAGACCAATCTCTAGTAAGACTAATCAACAGAAAGAATAAAGACACAATTAAACATTAGAAAAGGGAAAGGGAGCATTGTTAGAGGTAAAATAGAAATTTTTAAACATCACAAGAGAGGAATAAAATGGCGGACTAGAAGCAGCCTGCCAGCATGCCATTCACAAGGAAAGAAGTGAAAGGTGTGGGCAGCTGCCTTCATACAGATCGCTTTTCCCTGAAGCAGCATTGTGAAATCACAAAGAAGCAACATGGGACACTCATTGTGGAAAAAGAAGGTCATGGGGTGATACATTTAACAAGATCAGAGTGCACATGAGGAATAATAGAATATAGCGCTGGTATGCCATGCTGGCTCTGCTGGTGCAGTATGAACTAAACTGCAGGATGGCTTATACAAAAGATTAATGAAACAAAAGGTTGATTCTGTGAAAAGATAAACAAAATTGACAGGCCTCTCCCTAGAGTAGCCAGAAACAGAAAAGATAGGACTCTATAAGTTAAATCAGAAATGTAAAGAGAGATATTACAACTGATACCACAGAAATGCAAAATATCATCTCTGACTACTATCAAAATCCTTATGCATATAAACTTGAAAACAATGAAAAAAGGACAAATTCTTGGAAACTCACAACCTTACTAGACTCAATCAGGAAGAAATCGAATTCCAGAACAAACCGATGTCAAGTAACAAACTTGAAGCTGCAATAAAAATTATTCCAATAAAAAATAGTACTGGACCAGATGGTTTCACACTCGAATTTTACCAGACATACAAAGAAGCACTGGAACTATGCTGCAGAAATTATTTCATAACATAGAGAAGGAAAGAATTCTCCCCAATTTGTTCTATGCAGCCAATATCACCTTGATACCAAAGCCAGGAAAGGACACAACAGAAAAAGAAAACTACAGACCAATATCCCCTGTGAATATATATGCAAAAATTCTCAATAAAATCCTAGCAAACTAAATTTAGCTGCACATCAAAAAAATAATCTACCATGGGGGGGGCGGAGCAAGATGGCGGACGAATAACACCACCAGACAGAGGGTCTCTGCAGAAAAGACAGATTCTAGCAGAAACTAGAGGAAAGAAGCAAGAAGACGAGCATACAGCGGACAAGGGCCGGAAGGAGGGGTACCTGAGACCCCGGGAGACTCCACGGGAGGAGGCTGCGGAGGAGAACTGGAGGCTGAGACCACCGGAGCAGCCCGGAGACCAGCGGCAAGGGTAGGTGGATCTGCTGTTTCCCCTCCCCTGCATTCGGGACTGCTGGTGGGCTCCCCAGCGGGTAGAGAGACCTGCGGACACCAGCCCAGAGACTGCCGCCGCCTGCCAACGGTGAGCCTGTAGCAGACGTGGCACCAGGTTCCCAACTTCCTCCGGGCACCTCCGTGTGCACAGACCCGAGCCGCGCGGCAGGCGCCATATTGCCTCCTCCCCCCCTCCGCCGACCCTACCCGCGGCTGCCCAGAGAGACAATACAGCCACCAGCCGGAGGCACCTCCAGGGAACGGGACCTTCCCGTTTGGGACCCCGCCCGCCCTCCCAGGTGCTGCTGGCACCGTGTTCCCAGAAAAACGGTGCCGACTCAGAAGCTGAGAGACATAGACCCAGCTTGGGCTCCAAGCTGGGTGAATTAGGACCGGAAATCCTCTCCCTGGTGGGAATACAGTTTGAACTCTGGGACCCAGAGGTCAGACCTGCAGACCAGATCCCCTGCACCGAGGGCTAGCATTGCCCGGGGCACAGAAGGGTTATACGTGAACAGCCTACTGAGGTCTGTGTGCCTCCAGGGGCGGATCCGCGTCCTAGAGGGCAACCCTCCTCCCAGGAGGAGGCCGTGCGCCCAACCCAGGTGGCGTTCCTGTGCAGGGAACCTCCCCGCCGGCATCACAGTCCGGGGAGGCCTGGTAGCTTGTGGTCTGGCCTGCTGGCAGAGGCCCAGGAGTAGCTGCGGAGTTGGGGAGGGTGGAAAGAAGAGAGGCCTGCTGCAGACTGCGGGTCTCAGACAGCCCCACCCCCACACCCAGACTTTCTGGCTGAGCGGGACCATTCCAGCCCCGCCCTGACAGCAGAGAACAGAACTTTGACCCCTGCTAACGGCCTGAGGGCAGGCTTACCCAACCCAGCTCCGCCCAGAACGAGAGCTGCTAACAGGACTCAAAATCAACACCATAGCCTGTTCCTCCAAGCAAACGCCACCTACTGACAGGGACGGCATCTTGCACAGCCTTTCCACGGCACCCACTGACTCAATATACAGGGAGTGGTCCAATTCACCCACAGGCACCACCTAACGCCTCAGAAACTAAACAAGGTGTGTGAATACCCAAACAATAACCTAAGGAAAGAAACAACAACTGATCGACATGGGAAGAAATCAGCGAAAGAACTCAGGAAATATGAAGAACCAAACAGAAAACACACCCCCAAAGAGGAGCACCAGCCCCCTAGAAACGGACACCGACCAAAATCAGGCAACCAATATGACAGAAGAGGAATTTCGTATGTGGAACATAAGAACACTCACCCAGCTGCAACAACAACTCAACAACCAACACCAAGAAACTACAAAAAGTCTCCAGGATATGAGAAAAGAAATAGACACATTGAAGAAAAGTGTAACCGAACTCCTGGAAATGAAGAATCAATTCAAGGAACTACAAAATACAGTGGAAAGTCTCAAGAACAGGGTAGATGAAGCAGAAGAAAGAATCTCAGAGCTTGAAGATAACACCCTCCAATTAAATAAATCAGTCACAGAAATAGAGCAGAGAAACAAGAGAAAAGAGCAAAGCCTACAAGAGCTGTGGGATTATGTGAAGAAACCTAATGTGAGGGTCATAGGGTTACAGGAAGGGGAAGAAGACAACACTCAAGGGTTGGACAAGCTGTTTGAAGATATAATAGAGGAAAATTTCCCAGGCCTTGCTCAAAATCTTGATATACAAGTTCAAGAAGCTCAGAGGACCCCTGGGAGATTCAACGCAAACAGGAAGACATCACGACATGCAGTCATCAGACTAACCAAAGTATCAACTAAAGAGGCCCTTCTAAGAGCTGTAAGACAAAAGAAGCAAGTAACATACAAGGGAAAGCCAATTCGAATAACATCAGACTTCTCTAATGAGACTTTACAAGCAAGGAGAGACTGGGGCCCCATTCTCACTCTTTTGAAACAAAACAATGCCCAGCCTAGAATATTATTCCCTGCAAAACTAAGCTTCGTATATGAAGGAGAAATAAAAACATTCTCCGACAAGCAAAGGCTCAGAGAATTCACTAAGACAAGACCAGCCCTACAAGAAGTACTTAAAACAGCGTTATGCACGGAACATCATAAAAATAACCCACGAATATAAAAACAACCAAAACCCAAAGATATTAAAGGCCAGATATTACAATGGCTCAAGACAGAAATCATAGCAACAACATCCAACCCAACAGAATGATCAGTAATCTACCTTACCTATCAGTTCTCTCAATAAATGTGAATGGCTTAAACTCTCCACTCAAGAGACATAGGCTGGCTGAATGGATAAGAAAATACAGGCCAAGTATATGCTGTCTTCAGGAAACACATCTGACCTGCAAGGATGCATATAGACTAAAAATAAAAGGGTGGAGATTAATATTCCAAGCAAATAGAAGCCAAAAGAAGGCTGGTGTGGCAGTTCTAATTTCAGACGATTTAGTTTTTAAACCAACAAAAGTAGTAAAAGACAAACAGGGTCATTATATAATGGTGAAGGGCACAGTCCAACAAGAAGAGATAACAATTTTAAATATATATGCACCCAACTTAGGTGCACCCAGATTCATAAAGCAAACCTTACTGAAGCTAAGCAAATGGATTAATAGCAACTCCATAATCGCCGGAGATTTCAACACCCCACTGACGGCACGAGACAGATCCTCCAAACAGAAAATTAATAAAGAAATAATGGACTTAAACAAAACTCTAGAACAATTGGGTCTGACAGACATCTACAGAACATTCTACCCAAAATCCACTGAATATACGTTCTTCTCATCAGCTCACGGGACATTCTCTAAGATTGACCATATCCTAGGACACAAAGAAAATCTCAAGAAATTTAAAAAAATAGAAATCATACCATGTACCTTCTCAGATCACAGTGGAATAAAACTAGAAATCAACCCTAACAGAAACTCACATTTCTACACAAAAACGTGGAAATTAAACAACCTCCTACTAAATGATTACTTCGTAAATGAAGAAATCAAGACAGAAATAAAAAACTTCTATGAAGAAAACGACAATGGAGAGACAAGTTATCAACTCCTCTGGGACACAGCTAAAGCAGTTCTGAGAGGAAAGTTTATCTCCATAAATGCCTATAACCAAAAGGCAAGAAGATCACAAATAGACAATCTAATGAAACGACTCAAAGAGCTGGAAAAAGAAGAACAGACCAACCCCAAACCCAGCAGAAGAAGTGAAATCAACAAGATCAAATCAGAACTAAACGAAATTGAAAACAGGAAAGCTATTCAGGAGATTAATAAAACAAAAAGTTGGTTCTTTGAAAAAATAAACAAAATTGACACACCATTGGCTAAGCTAACGAAAAGCAGAAAAGAGAAATCTCTAATAAGCTCCATCAGGAATAAAAAAGGAGATATCACAACTGATCCCAAAGAGATACAAGATACAATTTATGAATACTACAAAAATCTTTATGCACACAAACTGGAAAATGTGGAGGAAATGGACAAATTTCTAGAAACACACAGCCTCCCTAGGCTCAACCAGGAAGAAATAGATTCCCTGAACAGACCAATCTCAACAGCTGAAATAGAAACAGCAATTAAAAATCTCCCTAAAAAGAAAAGTCCCGGTCCAGATGGCTTCACACCTGAATTTTACCATACTTACAAAGAAGAACTAGTACCTATCTTGCAGAAACTATTCCACAACATCGAGAAGAACGGAAACCTCCCCGACACCTTTTATGAAGCGAATATTACTCTGATACCAAAACCAGGAAAGGATGCAACAAAAAAAGAAAACTACAGACCAATATCCCTAATGAATATAGATGCAAAAATTTTCAACAAAATCTTAGCTAACCGAATACAGACACTTATCAAAAAAATAATCCACCACGACCAAGTGGGCTTCATCCCAGGGATGCAGGGATGGTTCAACATACGTAAATCTATAAATGCAATTCACCACATAAACAGAAGCAAAAACAAAGACCACATGATTCTTTCAATAGATGCAGAAAAAGCTTTTGACAAAATTCAACACCCTTTCATGATACGAACACTTAAGAAAATAGGCATAGAAGGGACATACCTAAAAATGATACAAGCCATATATGACAGACCCATAGCCAACATCATACTGAATGGGGAAAGATTGAAATCATTCCCACTTAGAACTGGAACCAGACAAGGCTGCCCACTATCTCCACTTCTGTTCAACATAGTGCTGGAAGTCTTGGCTACAGCAATCAGACAGGAAAATGGAATCAAAGGTATCCAAATAGGGGCAGAAGAGATCAAACTTTCACTGTTTGCTGATGATATGATATTGTATCTAGAAAACCCCAAGGATTCAACCAAGAAACTCCTGGAACTGATCAATGAATTTAGTAAAGTCTCAGGATACAAAATCAATACACAGAAATCAGAGGCATTCATATACGCCAACAACAATCTAATTGAGAACCAAATCAAAGACTCAATTCCCTTCACAATAGCAACAAAGAAATTAAAGTACCTAGGAATATATTTAACCAAAGAGGTAAAAGACCTCTACAGGGAGAACTATGAAACACTGAGGAAGGAAATAGCAGAGGATGTAAACAGATGGAAATCCATACCATGCTCGTGGATCGGCAGACTCAATATCATCAAAATGTCTATACTACCCAAACTGATCTACAGATTCAATGCAATACCTATTAAAATCCCATCAGCATTCTTCACAGATATAGAAAAAATAATTTTACGCTTCGTATGGAACCAAAGAAGACCCCGAATATCAAGAGCAATTCTAGGCAACAAAAACAAAATGGGAGGCATTAATATGCCAGATATCAAACTATACTACAAAGCTATAGTAATTAAAACAATATGGTATTGGCACAAAAACAGGAATATTGACCAGTGGAACAGATGTGAGAATCCTGATATAAAACCATCCTCATATAGCCATCTCATCTTTGACAAAGCAGACAAAAATATACGCTGGGGAAAAGAATCTCTCTTCAATAAATGGTGCTGGGAAAACTGGATAGCCACCTGTAGAAGGCTAAAACAGGACCCACACCTTTCACCTCTCACAAAAACCAACTCACGCTGGATAACAGACTTAAACCTAAGATATGAAACTATTAGAACTCTAGAGGAAAAAGTTGGAAACACTCTCCTAGACATCGGCCTGGGCAAAGAGTTTATGAAGAGTTTATGCCCAAAGGCAATCACAGCAGCAACAAAAATAAATAAATGGGACATGATCAAACTACAAAGCTTCTGCACAGCCAAAGAAATAGTCATGAAAGTAAACAGACAACCTACAGAATGGGAGAAAATTTTTGCATCCTATGCATCCGATAAGGGACTGATAACTAGAATATACTTAGAACTCACGAAAATTAGGAAGAAAAAATCAAATAACCCCATTAAAAAGTGGGCAAAAGACTTGAACAGAAATTTTTCTAAAGAAGACAGAAGAATGGCCAACAAACATATGAAGAAATGCTCAACATCTCTAATCGTCAGGGAAATGCAAATCAAAACCACAATGAGATATCACTTAACCCCAGTGAGAATGGCCTTTATCAAAAAATCTCCAAACAATAAATGCTGGCGTGGTTGCGGAGAGAGAGGAACACTCCTACACTGCTGGTGGGACTGCAAACTAGTTCAACCTCTGTGGAAAGCAATATGGAGATACCTTAAAGCGATACAAGTGAATCTACCATTTGATCCAGCAATCCCATTGCTGGGCATCTACCCAAATGATCCAGTGACACTCTACAAAAAAGACACCTGCACTCGAATGTTTATAGCAGCACAATTCATAATTGCAAGGCTGTGGAAACAGCCCAAGTGCCCATCAATCCAAGAATGGATTAATAAAATGTGGTATATGTATACCATGGAGTACTATTCAGCTCTAAGAAACAATGGTGATATAGCATATCTTATATTTTCCTGGTTAGAGCTGGAACCCATACTACTAAGTGAAGTATCCCAAGAATGGAAAAACAAGCACCAGACATATTCTCCAGCAAACTGTTATTAACTGAGTAGCACCTAAGTGGACACATAGGTACTACAGTAATAGGGTATTGGGCAGGTGGGAGGGGGGAGGGGGAGGGGGGTGGGTATATACATACATAATGAGTGAGATGTGCACCATCTGGGGGATGGTCATGATGGAGACTCAGACTTTTGGGGGGAGGGGGGGAAATGGGCATTTATTGAAACCTTAAAATCTGTACCCCCATAATATGCCAAAATAAAAAAAAATTAAAAAAAAAATAATCTACCATGACCAGGTGGGCTTCATTCCAGAGATGCAAGGATGGTTCAACGTATGCAAATCTACAAATGTGATTCACCACATAAATAGAAGCAAAAACAAAGACCATATGATCTTCTCAATAGATGTAGAGAAAGCATTTGACAAAATTCAGCACCCTTTTATAAGAACTCTTAACAAAATAGGCATAGATGAAACATACCTCAATATTATGAAAGCCATAGCTAACAAACTCACAGCCAGCGTCATACTGAACTGGGAAAAATTGAGAGCATTCCCACTTAGAACTGAAACCAGACAATATTGTCCACTGTCACCACTCCTATTTAACATAGTCCTTGAAGTTCTAGCCAGAGCAAGCAGGCTAAAGAAGGGAATCAAGGGTATCCAAATGGGGAAAGAAGAGGTCAAACTCTTTGCTGATAATATAATCTTATGTATAGAAAACCCCAAAGATTTTGCCAAGAGACTCCTGGAATCGATAAATTCAGCAAAGTCTCAGATTGTAAAATCAATGTACACAAATAGCAGCATTCCTATGCACCAACAGTTAAGCTGATAATAAAATCAAAGGCTCAATACCTTTCACAATATCAACAAAGAAAATAAAATACTTAGGAATACATTTAGCCAAGGAGGTGAAAGACCTCTACAGGGAGAACTATGAAACACTGAAGAAGGAATTCACAGAGCATGTAAACAAATGGAAAAACATATCATGTTCATGGATCAGCAGAATCAACACTGTTAAAATGTCCATACTACCCAAAGTGATTTAGAAATTCAGTGCAATCTCCATTAAAATACCAACGCCATTTTTTGCATATCTAGAAAAAATAATTCCATGCTTCATTTGGAACCAGAAAAGACCTCATATAGACAAAGCAACCTTAAGCAAAAAGAACAAATTGGGAGGCAGCAATTTACCAGACTTCATGCTATGGCTGTAGAAACTAAAAAGCATTGTAATGGCACAAGAACAGAGACATAGACCAATGGGTCAGAACAGAGAACCCAGATATAAAATAATCCTCATATTTCCATCTGATCTTTGACAAAGCAGACAAAAACATACCCTGCAGAAAAGAATCCCTTTTCAATAAATGGTGCTAGGAAAATTAGATAGCCACATGTAGAAGACTGAAACAGAATCTGCACCTCTCACCCCTCACAAAAATCAACTTGTGGTGGATAACAGACTTAAGCCTGAGGCAAGAAAGTATAAGAATTCTAGAAGAAAGTGTTGGAAAAACTCTCATAGATATTGGCATAGGCAAAGAATTTATGAAGAAGACCCCCAAAAGCGATCACAAGAACAATAAAAATAAATAAATGGAACCTGATCAAATTAAAAAGCTTCTGCACAGCCAAGGAAGCAGTTCATAGAGTTAATAGACAACCTACAGAATGGGAGAAAATCTTTGTATGCTACACATCTGATAAAAGGCTGATAACCAGAATCTACAAAGAACTCATGCAAATCAGCAAGAAAAAAAAATCAAACAACCCCATTAAAAAGTGGACAAAAGACATGAACAGAATTTTTTAAAAGAAGATAGATTAATGGCCAAGAAACATATGAAAAATGCTCAACATCTGTAATCATCAGGGAAATGCATATTAAAACCATTATGAGATATCACCTAACTCCAGGGAGAATGGCTTTTATCAAAAAGTCCCCAAACAACAGATGCTGGTATGGATGTGAAGAGAAAGGAATACTCATACACTGTTGGTGGGACTGCAAGCTAGTACAATTTTGTGATTACACTCACAAAATTCTAAGCGAAAGTGATTTTTGACCTAGAATTCTATACCTAATTAAACTATCAACTGAACATCAGGATAGATAAATACATTTTCAGATATGCAAAACTGAAATAATATTTCTCATGTATCTTTTTTGGTAAAGAAGTTACTAGAGAATGTGCTCCAGGAAAATGAGTTAAGTAAACCAAGAAAAAGGAAGACAAGAAAGCATAAAGGAAACTGTCAGAATGACTATTCTATAGAGGCATGGAGAGCAATCAGTCTTAATTTGAGCTGAAAGACAGGTTTCTATGTTAGTCAGCATTCTCCAGAGAAACAGAACCAATAGGATGAGTACATATACAGAGAAAGATTTAAAAAGTAACTGGCAGTTATGGAGGCTGACAACTCCAAAATTTGCATAGCAGAGCAGCAGGCTAGAGGCCCAGGAAAGCCCGTGAAGCAGTTCAAGTCTGAAGGCCATCAGGCTGGAGATCCAGAAGGGCCATCAGGCTGGAGATCCAGTTAGAGTCTGAAGGCTATCTGTTGAAGAAATTCTCTCTTATTCAGGGGAGGCTTAGTCTTTTTGTTCTATTGATTTCTTCAACTGTTTGGATGAGGCTCACCCACATTATGGAAGGCAATCTGCTTTGCTCAAAATCCTCTTACACTCTGGTTTCTCTTCAGAGTGTATAATCTTTCACCTTTTCAAAGTCCATTAATTTAAATATTAATCTCATCCAACTACATCCTCACAGAAACAACCAGAATAATGTTTAACCAACTATCTGGGCACCATGACCCAGCTCAGCTGACACATAAAATTAACTATCATAGTTGATTTTCACAGCTATAACTAATCATCACAGTAGATTATCTGATATATTTGACAAGTTGGAAAATAATACTGATAGGTAAAAACATTGAAAAAGTGATGATAAGTCCATGCAAAGTAAGTAAGTTTTATAAACAAGGCTTTTAATAAGGCATAACAAAAATTTGTAAAAAAAATGACAGTATTTATAGTATACTACTTGGCTCTGCTAAGAACAGAATTTATTTTGTGTGGTTATGTAAACATTTACTTGATTTAGCCAAAAGCTGTTACATAATTATATTGGGAAGATGGGGAGATGGTATGTAAGAATTACATATTTTCCTGCTAAAAAAAAAAAGAGAATAGATAATGACTAAAATTGTTAAGTAAAAAATCAGTAGATGTACAAAAACTTAAAATATACTTATAAGCACATTATTTAGAAATGTGGAGCTAAATACCAAAAGAAACACTTAAAAGACTTCACAATGATTGCCTTTGGGTCATGTAAATGGAGGTGAAGAAGGGTGTAGCAGAAGTTTATTGTCTTATAAGCTTTTTAGTGAAATTTAATTTTTAACCTTTTGCAAGAATTACTTTAAGAAAAATAAAATCAATTAAAAATATAAAAAACAAGCAAAGTGGTTTTTTGTTTTTTTATTTTTTATTTATTTTTTATTTTTTTTTTTGAGACAGAGTCTCACTCTGTTGCCCAGGCTAGAGTGAGTGCCGTGGCGTCAGCCTAGCTCACAGCAACCTCAAACTCCTGGCTCAAGCGATCCTCCTGCCTCAGCCTCCCCAGTAGCTGGGACCACAGGCATGTGCCACCATGCCCGGCTAATTTTTTCTATATATATTAGTTGGCCAATTAATTTCTTTCTGTTTTTATAGTAGAGACGGGGTCTCGCTCTTGCTCAGGCTGGTTTTGAACTCCTGAGCTTGAGCGATCCGCCCGCCTCCGCCTCCCAGAGTGCTGGGATCACAGGCAAGAGCCACCACACCCGGCCGTGGTTTTTATTTATTTATTTTTTTAGCGTATTATGGGGGTACAAGTATTAAGATTACATCTATTGCCCATGCCCTCCTCCCCCCTCGAGTAAGAGCTTCAAGCGTGTCCATCCCCCAAACGTTGCACATCTTACTCATTGTGGTTGTATATACCCATCCCCTCCTCCTCCCTCCTACCCTCCTGACACCCGATAAATGTTACTCCTATATGTCCACTTAGGTGTTGATCTGTTAATACCAATTAGCTGGTGAGTACATGTAGTGCTGGTTTTTCCATTCTTGAGATACTTCACTTAGTAGAATGGGTTCTAGCTGTATCCAGGAATATACAAGAGGTGCTATATCACCATTGTTTCTTAAAGCTGCATAGTATTCCATGGTATACATATACCACATTTTATTAATCCACTCATGAATTGATGGGCACTTGGGTTCTTTCCACAGCTTTGTAATTGTGAATTGTGCTGCTATAAACATTCGAGTGCAGATGTCTTTTTCATAAAGTGACTTTTGATCTTTTGGGTAGATGCCCTGTAGTGGAATTGCTGGATCAAATGGTAGATCTACTTGTATCACTTTGAGGTATCTCCATATTCAAGCAAAGTGTTTATAAGATGACCTAGCAATACTCCTTTCATTGACACTCATAAATAAGTAAAAATATGTATGTTTCTAGGACCTAAAAGAAATCAGATTCTGGGCCGAATATGAGTCTAATTAAATAATTCCACATTAGGTCTAAAGAAATATCAATATTTCTGCCTCTCTTTTTAATTGAATTTCATGGGAATCTTTGTGTACAGGCATTCTTAGGATGTCTGCTATAAGGAGGAGATGCTTTTATTTTTTCAATAGTAAATGTAGAAGCAGTAGTTAGGAAGTAGGAATGACTTAGAATGCAGGGTTATTAATTAATGTGTAACAAGGCATCATGAACCTGAAAGAAAATTCTGAAGTTGAAGGATTTGTATAAATTCTTTAAAAGGCTGATTTATTAAATTATATGCTGGTCTCTTGTTTAGGTAGTGTCCACATTTACATAGTCAATGAGTACAAAATTACAATAGTAAGACAATTAACAAAATTAAGACAGTTAAACACTCTAGCTCATCATGCACAACCCTATACTCAGGCAAATTGAGATATTACTCCCATTACTTGTAGGTTGTATTTAACTCTTCTGACATTTAAATGATCATGCCATTCAGTGTATGTGATGCATCTTTTAATGTATCTGTTGGAATAACTTGTGATGATTGCAAACTATACACTCATGAAGTGCAGATAACCATGATTCTTTTTCTTACTCTTCTTAGATCTCAGCACCCATACCTTTCATATTTGGACATAGCTGAGATAAATTGTTTTTAGTTCTCTAATTTTAGGATTTTTAGTTTACCTTAAGGACATCACAAAATAACTCTTAGTAGTACGAGAGCACTTCTTGAATATCTGTAGAGCAGTACAATATTAGCTATTGTATGCATAACTTTGCTTGCGAAATGCTAGTTATGAACAGACCAAAAACAAGTTTGCTACTTACAGGGTACTTATTATGTAAGTTTGTGAACATTGTTTATCCCCATAGGAAAAAAAAAAATTTAGATTTGCATGCTCTTCCAAATATAGGCACACACATGAAAGCAGGATGAGAAAGTTCACATTTCTGATGCTCAGATTTGTCAAATGATAAAAGGGAAGTAGTATTTTTAACAATTAATATAGAAGAAATTTATGAAACAATAGGAAATATATTAAAAATAAGAAGTCTACAAAATTGTGATAGTTGATAGCTGAAGTGGCTCAAATAAAATTATGGCAAAAAGTTTAATAAATAAATAAATAAGAAAAAAGAGCAAGCCCTGTACCTGTTCTCCTAGATCTGATTAATATGGCCCTATTCTAGAAAAATGGGCTGATACTTCATTTTCCTATTTCTATATTTGGAAAAATCACAAAATTGCTAAAATTCTAAATCAAAAGACTAAAAAATAGAACAGTTATATCTGATCATATATCTCATGTAATATAAAACACAATAAATATCAATAAAACACACATACAGTTTTATTGATATTAAATATAATTACCTGACTTTGATGAAAACCTTGAATATATCTTGTACTTAAAGAGTTTTCCAAGTCTGATACAGTGCTGCTCCTTGTAGTCCCATCTACTTGGGCAACTGAGGTGGGAAAATCCCATGAGCCCAGGAGCTAGAGTCCAGCCTGGTCAATGTAGCAAGACCTGGAAAAAGAGTTTTCTAGTGCTGATTATTATAGCATATTTCACTTCCTGCCTCCAAAAAGTCCTTGCAATTTTCTCCATCGTCGTGTCCAGATAAATAATGTATGCTCATATGAAAATACCAGTGATAAGTTTAAATCTCTTATTGGCTTTGCAAAATTATTTCTTATGCATTAATGGATAAAGTGTTATTAACAAAACTATTTAAAAAGAGAATGGAAATAAAAATATTAGAATCCCATTCATAAAACTTAGAATATTTAAGAGATTTTTGCATTAGTATTGAATTTAAAAACCAAAATAATATTACAGATTTCTCCCTGTTATATATTAAACCTGAGCTGTAAGGGTAGGGTAATATAAATTTATTGGTGATTTTAACAGTATTTTAGTTAACATAATATCAAGAACCAAAATGTTGCTGATTCAAAGTAGTTTCTTTGTTCTTTATGTTTAAATATCATGGTCTTAATATAAATTGTAATGCTCATGTAAATAAAAATCTTACCTTTTAAAAAACTCTTTTTTAATTGAATAAAGCCAAATACATGAATATATGTCATGTTTTATTATAATTTTGGAGATAACAAAAACTTCACAGTGAAATACATTCAGTTTCAGTAATATTCACATAAATAAATATCTATGAGTTAGTGCATATTTAATAAGGTTATAAGAAAAAGTAATTATTTTCTGTTGCATTTTTTCATATTAACCTGAATTTAATTTTAAAAATGTAAATATTTTAGATATTGAGGAATTTTTCCTAATTAGATATTTTTGCTCAGTCTGTGCTAATCTAGGTACTGTTACATATTGTACCACTTGCTTAATTGTTCTCCTCTCTTTGTTTCAAACATATCTTTTCCTTTTTGACTAATACAAAAGTATCAGAGTAAATTTAGAACATAACTCATCCAGGCAATAAAAACACCATATTTCTGTTATTCATTAGACTTTATTTATTCCCTGCTGAACCAAATAAGACACACCATGGACAATAACCAACATTAGAATTTATCTGGTATCTGTAGTGAATACCAAATACACAGTTACTAGGAAGTACACAGGCGACAGAAGCTTCATGAAGAAGATTCGTTATTAAGATGTTTTTTGAGTAAATAAAACACTCAAATGAATATTTTAAACATTAAACATTTTTTAAAAAGTGCACAATATGGTGTCTGGTTCAATAAATAGTAATACCAAAAACAATTACACATTATACATTAGTGATTTTTTAGTTCTTTTTTTGTGGTATACTATATGAGCATGATTATCATATCCAACTTTTAAAATAGTAATTTGAAATTATCCACTACAATTTTAGATAGTACTGTTATTGTCTTGTAGGGTCACATGATTTTCAGTTTTATCATGATATTTTTTCACAATGGTGATGTAGTAGTTAATGTAGTCTTCAATGTTGTAGACAGCTAACACCTGGCTTACTAACACTTTTACACCAATAAGTAAAACTTGGTAAGATAGACTGTCTAATGCACAGATCTCATGCTGTAGTTATAGTGTTAAGAAGTTCTTGTTATTATGAATGTGCATTATGAGTATATTGTACACAGTCCTGGTATGCAAATGTGTAGCATTCAGAGAAGTGAAATAATTCTGTGTTATTATTATCTTTGTAAATTACATCTTAAGAGTTTTTGAGGACTTTATGATGGCAGTTTTCTATAGTCACAGTCATACAGTATGTGCAGCACAACGTGTTTTCTTTCACTATTAACAATAACTGAGCCAATGAAAATGCTTTTTAAATATACACCCAGCAAGCAGTTAATCTGGCTCTTCCTTCTTACTATCCACAAACCATCTTTTATCATCTTTTAAGACAGCATATAAAACAGCTTTATAAACATCTGTTTTTTATTGTTAATTGTTAGGAAAACTGGGGATTTAAATGCTTCTTTGAAATCCTAATCCTATCAAGAAGAATAAGTTATATATGTTTATCTTTTCTTCTTTAGATTATTCCATTAGACTTCATTAAAAAAATATGCACATACTATCCTTCATTCACTTTCTAAAAATTACTTTTTGGATTATAATATTTTATAGATACTTTGAGGACATTGTAGTAATTCATTGAAATTATTAGTAACACAGGCTATATTATATGTAAAAAAGATGCATGAAGAATATAGACTTAAATATAATGTGCCTTTCCAAATCATTTTCAGAGTTTTCTTAGGCATATTCCATATTGAAATGTGCAATAATAGAAAATATAAAGAAAAGATATTTGGTAGCCAAAGAACAGATTAATTTCGAGCTCCAAAGTTCCTACCATAATTATTCTCTAGGAAATATATGCTGTATTTTCATAGGCTTTTTCTGTTCCGATAATCGAGCCATTAATGTCAATGGAATATCTCTGCCAGTGATATACTAAGAAGGCTTTTGCGATACTACAGTGTGAGTTCCCTTATAAATGAAAAGGATTTGTTGCAATAATTACTTTAAAAATATTAAAATTCTGCTCTAGTTGTTCTGAATTTATAATGTAAGAGCAAATGCACCTATCTCTTGAGAACAGAAAGAGCATCCATAATTTAATAATTAATATGTAATAACCAATAATTTTTAAACCTATAAATAGACCTAAGTAACAAAAGTATGGAATACCAAGAGAAGTAGTTGATTGTTAGTTAAAACTTTTTCCAGAATGTGTGCTTTTAAAAACATTTTATAACCTTTATCAAATTGCTATCTTTTCATGTAATTGAAATGCATTGTGCATTTTTCTTTTTAAAAGGCTTGTACCTTATTAGTTTCTAAACTGGTGGAAACTGGAAACTCACTATTCACTATTTATATCTGCTTTTCAATTTTTGCTTTTCAAACTTGTATTGAAATGATGTAGAACTAGGCCTTATCGCTGCATATAAAATTAATTGAAATGACATATTGTTGCAGTTTCTATGACAACCATATCATGATGCTGATGCTCTTAAAAATTTATAAACTATAATCTGAAATATGCTAATTCTAGTGAACATAGTTAACACTTATTTGCTTAATATTCAGTTTAGTACTAAACTTCATCAACTTTAAAAGTAGGTTGATAACATATTGTATACAATTAAAAGAGGTTTTTGTATTGAGCTCTTGAGTTTAATATTTTCCCCAGAATCTTACTATTCTAGAACTTTAAATGTGAATAAGTGAAGCTTTTCATTTATTATTGTCTTAAATAGGCATAAATCAACATGAGGATGATCATTGTTGCATAGTCTCAATATTGTCATCTTCCTCCTCTCCTCCGTTTTAAAGCTAATATATTCAAACCTAAGGCAAAACATCCTGATGAAAACTTAAAATTCAATAAAATCTAATGAGTTATTTAAATTATAGCAAACATCCAGATTCTTGGGAACACTGACTTATTTTTTAGCTTTCATTTGTTTGACTTTAGAAAGATAACATCTCTATCTTATATGTATCT
The DNA here is from genome assembly GCF_040939455.1 of Microcebus murinus. Classification (NCBI taxonomy): domain Eukaryota; kingdom Metazoa; phylum Chordata; class Mammalia; order Primates; family Cheirogaleidae; genus Microcebus; species Microcebus murinus. The sequence goes on from NC_134107.1 coordinate 45,659,399, forward strand.
TATATGTACCATACACATTAAAGACATAAAACTTAGCAAGTTATAGAATAATTTTTACATAGCAATTATATTAAGCACTGATTTGAAATACAGTTTGAGATTTCTTATAGAACTGATTTAAAAGTAAAATATGTTATTTAGAATTGGTTTATAGTGAAAGATCCTGCTTTTAAATAAAGGGTTTTTAAAAAAATATCATTTCATAAGTCAGTTTTAGAAATATATGTAATTTGTTGATTAATAAAAAATAACTGAGGTAATTTAAATAGAATATGCTGAATAAAATGAGGCATTATCATATGGAATTATCAAATGTTGAACAGAATGCTTCTGCTGGCATATTTAATAAAAATTAATTGTCAGTATATGTGCAATAGGCTTTTAATTAACATTTATTCAATCATAAAAGTACAAAAGGTAAATCTTCAGTTAACATTTTTAATTTTTTGCTTTGTACATATTAGACACTTAGTAAATATTTAAATATGAATAAAATGTGGAAAACAAACAAAAAGTATTCAATATAATTGGGATGTTTAAAAACACACAACAGAAATCCTGTATTTATAAATTTTAAAAATAGCAGTCTGGGATTTAGAAGAAAGATTTTTAAGTAACAAATTTTAAAATGAGAGAATTTAGTCAAATCAGTTTTGAAAACACACCGGTAACACATAATAATACATAAAACAAAATTGCTGCAGTCAATTGTCAAACTTTTAAAGACTAGTAGTATTAGTAGTAAATAATTATTGTTTCATATTTACCCGGGAGAAGTTTTACAGCATTATTTTTGTGTTCCTTATTTGTCTTTCATTACATATCAGAAGGTATCTATACTCATTTATCAAATGGCTCTAGTGTGGCTAAAACATATAATGAATGGAATGGTAGTAAACTTAATGAATGGCCAACCTCGGATTTGGAAAAAGGTGAGCATTTCCTTAAACAGCGAAGGGCACATATCAAGGACTGTGAATACTTTAACAATATTACTTGGTGGTGAAAAGATAATACAGTATTTCAGAAGGATGCTATCATGAGGGCTACTTTGAATTTTAGTGACTGAAGTTTATTTCTGTGGTTGAATTATCCTGTAACTCTTATGTTTTTCTCTTTTTCTGTTTTTTTTGTTGTTGTTATATTCATGCTTACCTGTGTAATTATCTAGATCACTTTTAGTTAGAAAAAATTCCAAAATTCTATGTATCATTGTAAGAGAAACATTTGGATGACTGATACAAATCTCAGTTTTCATCTGGATGTTTCAATGGTGTTAGTTTTGGCAGCCTTAAACAATAAAACAACCATTACTTTAATACTTTTTTTTTCAGATAGCACTTCAAAAATATCAAGAATAGTATTTTTAAACTATAGTTGACATGTATTTTTTTTGGAAATTGGCAGAGGTTTACAATTTTTTGGTTACTATCACATTATTTATGGTGGTTTTATTTCATTATATTTTGTCATTAATATTCTATTTATAGTAAAGTGGAGCATATAGACTGGATAGTGACTTCTCCTATGTGGTTAGGACTTTTGTTTAAAATCATGGAATTGGTCCCTGACTACACATGTGATATATATTTCAGTTTTGTATTCATTGGATTTCTCTTTAAATAATATTTCTATGCAGGCTTAGTTTCCACCAGTTATGTTAAGCTTCATGTATATATTTCTTCCATTTAAGATAAAATGAACTGCCCGTATTATGTATGGCAAAAGCAAGGCCCCTCTGAGTTAAGGCTCTGGGGACATTGTACAAGTCTAATGTTCTTCTGCGAGGTTGGCCCACCCCACTGCCACTAAGAAATGAGATGATTTGAGGGCTATTACATACTTAAGGTTTTCATAGTGGATTAGAACAGCATTACTTAGCACAGGTGTTTTTATAATTGGGATTCCCTGGGAAAATTCAGTACTGTATTCAATAACACTCAGCTTTCCACATGAGTGGAGAAGCCGATCCAATGCTAATTTGCTAGGCTGTGGCATGAAACAGGGGAATGGGGTCTGGCTTGGGGGCCTGTTGCTTCTCTTTCAAAAGACATTTCCTGTTGTCCATTAGCACCAGGTTGCTGTAGTTCTATTTTTAAATTTTAATTTATTCCATTATTTATTTATTTATTTATTGCTGACCAAAATACTGAACAGCCCCAGTTGAAGTCAGCCAGGGCTGATTTATGCACTCATATAACACAAAATAGTTCCCGTGTGTCCTTTTTCTTGAAATAAATATAATTCTTCTTATTTGTAAAGCACATTTAAACAATGTCTCTGCACCCAAGTAGCAGGGAAATGACTGAGGCACCCATGGGGCACAGTTCACCGAGGAAGACCTTTGGCGTGGCCTTGCAGATGTCCCCAGGCCTTGGAGTCAGTGTCCAGGAATAACAGAACCACCGCAATAAGATATTTCAGGATTTAGCCAGGAATTCTTAAGGCTAGAATCCTTATAGTGAAAGACATTAATATAGGAAGAACGGTGCGCGAGATGGCCTTCAATAGAGGTAGGGATGGGAAAATGGAAAGTTGTTGATAAAATTAATATTATTATTTTACCGAATCCATTGTTACACACTCAGAAAGACTAATTTCCTGAGAAATGGGCGACTATAGAGCTGAGAAATGTTTAGCTTCACAGCAAGCGGCCGGGCTGCCTGAATGTCCCTCTCCTGCACACAGTTCTTGTCGGGGGAAACTCCGCTTGTGACCTTGGGTCTCACCGAGTCCCTCAGTCCCTTTGTCTGTCTCCGGTCCTGAAGGTGGGGAGCAAGCAGGAGATGAGCCCCCGGGAGTGCGGAGTCTGCTGAACCGAGGTTACTGCTGAAGGGACTCGGTCTTCAGCCAGGATAGGAGCAGATGCTACGCCTCTTCGAAGCTGCTCCCACTCTCCACCACTGCTCGGAGAGTTAAGAGCTGAAGTTTCGAAGCCACAGCTCCTGCCTTGAAGCTACAGACTCGCCCCGGAGCTTTGTGCTCTGCTGGGAGAGTGCGCCTTCGCTTGCTTCCTGGCGATCGGTTTCAGCTAGTTGGCAGTTTTAGCCCTCAATACTCTCGGCTCCAGTCTCGGAGGGCAGACCGTGCCTTTCTCTGCCCGGCCGCCTGCAGGGTGCCCTTCCTTGCTGCTTTTTCATGCAGTCCGGGGAGGTCGCCAAGGCTGCGGGGCCGGTGTCAGCCGGTTCGTCTCTACAGCCCCGAGTCGGGCGCAGTCTGCCGCTCGACCTCAAGGTGGCGACTTAGGCACGTAAACAAAGCTCCGCCGAGCAGGTCCGTTGGCACCCTAGTAGTTCATCCACGTAACAGCCCAGTTTCCCCGCTGCTCTCCAGCGAGCTGAATTGACTGTTAAAGGGACTTCCGTTTAAATGAGGAGTTCGGCCAGAATTTCAGAATGTGTTTGTGTGTCCGCGCGCGCGTGGAAAGCGGCGGGAAGTGGTGATGGGGTAGAAACCCTCAGCCGAACCCGTTTAGGACGCTGCATCACCTGAGCCCACAGGCCAAGTGACCCAGCGGGCTGGGGCTTCAGAACCGATCTGCAGCCAGAGATCCTGCGATCGGTGCGCAAATGGCAGGGCAGAGGGTCTGGTCGTTGCCATCAAGGGTAGAAGATTTACTAATCTTGCTTCGGTGACACTCAATTTATGAGTGGAGAGACCTGGAAAATAAAGCCCTTTTGCCGTGTTTGTGCCCTTCTCCAAGGGTGCAGGCTGGCTGACCGAGTGGCAGGGGTAGTAAGGGGGTGGGGAAGAGAGACACAGACAGCGAAAGAATAAACGTGCGACAGTCAGACAATCTTACCTCCGGGACGAAAGGACACGGTTCCTAGAACAGAGATTTCCATAGCCAGTCTGCATCCCAGCTGTTTTTCCCGTAGGCGCTTTCCTGCCTAACACCGCCTTCTGACTAACTTGGACAAGGCTAGAGCTGCCCCCCTCCTTTTTTCCTCCCTTTTTTCCTTTCCAGACATTCCCTAAACTCAACCCAGGGCAAATCCAGAAGTCGGTACAGTACAGAGCTTCCATTCAATCGTGGGGGGAAAAATCTCGTTTACAGTTTCTCTTAGGCAGATGGAAGAAGTAAATGATTAAGACTTTGGAGGAGTGCTTGGGGATGGCATGAGGTGTTGGTGGCAGGGAGGCGCGATTTCTCTTAGGTCTTGGTGCCGCAGGTAAGGCTCCCAGATTCCAGCTGCCCTCATGCAGAGCTGCAGTGGCGGATGAGAGTGGAGGGCGATCCGCGTCTGATTAGAGGGAAGTGGAGGAGGGTGGAGTGAGGGAGAAAGGGACCCTGGACAGGCTCCACGGACACGCATTGTCTTACTTAGTGTCTGTTTCCGCTCTATGCTGCTGCCTTTGGGAGCTTTTTGAACAAGGTAGTACACTCCAGGTTTTTTCTCCCCTTCTCCCCCCTACCCCACAATGTGTTTTAAAAAAGTGAATACCCTTCTAAAATAAGTTAAAAATCTTTATCTGACTTTCCATTTTAGATGTCAAAAGGATTTGATAAATGAAACTTTATTTACTGGGTAGTTTATCCAGAGACTCAGCGACATCTCTGGTCTTTGGCCTTATTCTAATTCCGTGGTGGTAATTACCCTTCGTTTCTTTAAGTGCAATAGATTTATTGCCTTAGAGACTATGCACAGTTTGATTGAATTATTCATTTTTTTTCTTTGGTGTAGCCTGCATCTGGGGACTCTGATGTGACGTGTAGAATTTTTTTTTTTCAGGAACAAAGGGAATGTGGAAATGAAAGAGAGAGGGAGAGAGAGGCTGGCAGATGTAATGAGACGTGGTGAAGGTGTACGCAGACTGGCACTCCCACTCCTCCCTTCTGCTCTCACTGCAGCCCTGGGTAACTCGCAGGCTAACACAAACAGCTTTTCTCCCGCAGCCTGCCCTCTGTCACTGTAAGTACATCAGCCTTCTCTTATCAGCATGCAGATTCCAGCCACGCACTCCCCTAGCCTCGGCTTTGCACCTTAGACAGCAGAAGCACATTTGAAAATTAACTTTCCTAAGCTAGGAAAGGCATGTCTGTAAAACTTATTTTTGATTTATCTTTATTTTTCTTTGAAAAAAAGTTCATGCATTTTTACCACTTTACCCCACCTCCTTTGTGGCGGTGCTCTGCTGCTACTGTCGCTACCGCTGTGGTCTTCCTAACAGGATGACGCGCAGATTCAAATGAAATTTTAATGTTATTCTCCATCCATTTAAAGTAGAGGGACAATGCCTTGTCCAATTGCAAAATGACGTCTTAAAGAACGCAGAGCATTATTCACAGTTTGCTTTTTGCTTTTGTTGCTGAAACACGAGTTCCGACCTCTTTGAGGCAGAGTCCCAAGGGCACTGTTATTTGGGAGTTCAGGTTATTTGGTTACTCCAAACTTAAGTGAAGGGCGATGGGCTGCTGGAATGTTGGTATGTTTGTTATCCCTGTTTAAGGAAACCAATTGCTAAAACTTTTCTCCGTGTTGTAATGAAAGTTTTCAACTTCTTCCCTTTTGGCTTTTACACTCTTTCACTTATTCTTCGTTTCACTAAAAGTTCTCCTCGGTATTTTGGAGCGCTTGAAATTTATCCTTGTCCTATTTATACTGTGGCTATGAAGCCCTTCCTCAAAGAAGTTAGCGACCTTAAGATGAAGTCATGTAGTTCTGAATTGTCCACCTGGCTGGCGTAAGGAGACTTTCAAAGCGGGAATTCGAGGTTTTAAAAGCCATTATGATTTTTACGTGGGTGTTTTAAATATTAAGTTGTCGAGCAGAATTAATTGCATTGACCTTCCCAAGTTCAGTGGGACTTCTCTCTCCAGGAATCGTACGCGCCTTTCCTTTTGCGAGTTCGCGCCTCTTCTCTGGAGGTGCGAGGCCAAAGTTAGCAAAGCAGAGCTGCCTTTGCTGATTGCGGTGCTCAGGGACACACGGACAGCGCAAAGGCAGTTACAGCTGCGGGCAGGTAAGTCAGCCCCACCCGCTCGTTCTCCTTCCCTCCCTCAATACCCCGAGCTCAGCGCCCAGGTTCTCGTGCTGCGCGGGGCTCCGACCCCGAGGGGAAGTGAGCTTATGTGTGTCAGGATCTTGCCGCGGTGCCTGAGTGCCCTCCGCTCCTCCCGGGACGTCTTTGAGCCCGCAGGCCAATGCGGACCAGGTGGAGAGCCCCGCACTTCAGCCCGCTGTCTCACTTTCCGCCTCGCCCACTGCTTGGTACAGCCGGCGCCCCAGGCTTGAGAGGAAACCCTTAGCTCGCACCCCCGCCCCCAGGGCCACGTGTCACCCCATGCACAGCTTGAAGTGTGGCACCAAGACCCCAACCTTTAGTTTCTTTCCTTTAGTGATCAACGTTGTGACCCGCTCTAGTTCCGCCTTACCAATCTACTTTGGTATCAGATTATTAGATAAAATCTAAAGACTGCCGCTCCTTTTTGCAAGGTCCATTAGGATCGGGTATTAGGGCCTTGGACGCCAGAGATCTTGATAAAGTCTCCTTCTTTTCCTTCTTGCCCTCCCGCCAGCGGCCTGCTTCTGGTCAGCGGGGTCAATCTTGCGCCCCAGATCCCTGAGTGCCCTGTGATTTAAAGAGACCGATGCGCTGGTATTTGAAAACCCAAACTTGTCTAGCAAATTGGAAGAACGCAGTTTCGCCCCAGCGTTTCCGTCTCTGAAGTTTCACCTTTCGGTGGCTAAGGATTCAGGCTGTGGGACCTAATCTATCCCATCTTCTCTCTGCAGGCATTTAGGACAGGTCATTCGATTTTGACGTTTTTAGGATTTGGAGAGGTTTCTTGGCCGCTGTCTTTGAGTTCCAGGGCAGATGGCGACTAGTGCGAGGCTCTAGAACCAGCCGGACCACATTTATACACATGCAGAACACACGTGACTCCTTTCTATGCTAGAAACACCTTGGCCTGGGCTGGCCCGTTGGGCCTCCGGAGGTCAAGGGGCCACCCGACAGTTCTGAGAGCCCTTGCCTTTAAGAGCTGACCTGCAAGGTGCTAGGGAGTACACTTCACCGGCCTCTAATCTCTAGCGTCTGGAGGCAGAATTTCCAGTTCTGAAAGTCGCTGGGGTGATGGGAACACAAGATTTCTTGTTGGGGACTCACTATCCTCCCAACCAACAGTGATCAAGTCAGTTTAACTCACAGTCCTCAAGCTCCCAGTTCTCAAGCATCATATTTCCTATTGAGGCAGAAGCATCTGGCTATTCCTTCTGCACCACTGATCCTAGATGCTCACCCCCACTCTTATTTATGTCTTTTTCTTTCTTTTGTCTGGGGTTTATATGGAACCACACATGGAATATACTTTAAGAAGGCAATTTATGATTGACATTTCAGCTTGTTGCATCTTCTGTGCTTGCTTACTCTCTCCCAGGTAATTTTCTTCAAAGTTAATATAACAAAGATGAGATCTTTCTCCCCTTTATTTTTGCTCACTTCATCTATGGGAGGTCCTCCTCATGTTGGCAACTTTAGATTGCCAATTTTCTGATTTTTCTAGTCACCATACCTGACCCATGTCTTCTGGTCCATAGGTCCTTTCACAAAGTCTCTGTTTATGAAGTATCTCAAAGTGGCCATCTCATATCAGTTTTTATACAGTAAGAATCTCTCCTTCACCAATTTCTGCAGATTATGTTGGTACCTTAGAACCTCTCTCCCAGCTTTAAACTTGTAGTTTTGACTCTCCACTGACCTTAATGTCTGCAATCTAGTCTATGTCTTTAGGGCTGTGTTAAGGCAGGCCAAGCTCACCTTGTGCACGCTGCCTCTAGTTAGCCGTGTGCTGCTGTCAAAGCTAGTTTTCTCATCTCTTATACTCTGCATCTCTATTATCTGGCACCATGGTTAGTTATTCTCTCCTGTCCCAGTCCTCCAGCTTTTTTGCACTGAGATAAAGTTTCAGGTCTCTGCTTCTTTAGACCATTCTATATCCTTTAAATCTTTACCATACATATGAATCAAAGGAAATCTTTAATTGATGTAGTTGTTAGGGGGTCTTTTTAAAACATAATTTTCTGCATCAGATTATGCATTTTTATGTGCTATCCTTGGTAACAAACTCTTTTTATCTTCTACAACCTCCAAGCCATCTTTCTTAAAATGTTTCTGCAAATCTTTTCTTGTACAAAGTTGAGGTAATACACATGTATCACCCACTCAATGTCATGCAACATAGACTTATCCATATAATAAATATGGAACTATTTTATTTATTGTAAAAATGTAATAATTTTTCTTTGGTAGTTTGTACATGTCTTTTTATTTATAATAATTTTAACCTATAAACTCCATAATCCATATGGCCTCCAGAACACTGCCATCTACATATGTTAGGAATCTCCTATGTATATTGCCTTTTATTTTTTTCTTTTAATTCCTCCTTCTCTATCTTTAAAATTGTTTCTTTTTCCTATTTACTGAGATCCTATTAACTTATATGTTTTCATTATCTCTGCTTCCTGCTTTTTTTATTTTCTCTCTTTTGATTATTTCTCTTTTACTTCCATTTGATTACTTCCATTTTCCTTCAGCCTTATCATTCATCTTAATAGTCACCCCTCTTTCCTTCTTCCTAGTCTGCTTCAATCCCTGTCCTTCTCCTTCTGTTTTTCTCATACTTCATGTTTGTGGTTCAGTTTCTTTATATTAATAATTTTTGACATTCAGCCCATGCCTTTTTCTGTCACCTAACTTTCCCCAAAGCACAACTACTATTCCTATATTTTCCTCTACCATCTGACTTCCTCCACTTTGCTCCTTTTTTCTCCCCGTTGCCTACCTTTTCCCCGCTTCAGTATGCCTTTCTCTTGACTCCTCCCAGCAGCCCCAGCCCCAATAGCGATCCTTTGGTTCTTTTCTCCTCAGCCTGCCTCTCCCCTACCTAATACTTGTTCCCCTAGTCCTCTGACCCCGACTTTCCGTCTTCTTTGTCCCCTTCCAATTCTCTGCTAGTATTCGCTTCACTCTCTTTCCATGCGCTTTCTCCAATTCCAACCTCTGGTCTCCCGGGTCTCTCTGCCCTCCTCTCTCTTTGCGGCTCTCTCTTGCCTTTGCCTCCCGCTCTCCCCTCCTTCCTCCCCTGGCCCTCCCCCCTCCCCTCCCAGCTTCTCAGCCTGGCTCGCTGCCTCCCTCGCCTCTTGTCTCATCTTGCCTGTGTTGTCTGGGAGGGGAGCCCTGCCTCCTCTCCCTCGCTCAGATCAATGCCCTGGCCACTCACTTTCTGATGTTGCACGACGGGAAATGCTTTGAATACTTACGACATGGCCGCTCACACTGATTGCCAAGATTGACAGCACTAACCATCGCCTTCACTTGTTTCAGGGGGGAAGCCCCTAGTCACCCCGTCCGCGCGCACCTCTGGGCACCCCGGCGGCAAACTTCTGCCGCTCAGCGCTCCCCCCGCCCGGGGCGGGACACCCCCGCAGACTTGAGTTAACGGGCTGCGCCGGCCGCGGCGCTGGGGGGTTCTGCTCTCTTGCTCTCTGGGCTGTGCCAATTGACCTAGCATCGACTCTCTTTCCTTTTAAAATTTTTTTATATGTATCTTTCCCTTTTTCTTTAATGCCATTTACTCCCGCGGCGCAGCGCACAAGGAGCCCTCCCGAGCGGTACCATCCTGGAGCCCGCCCAGGTAACCGGGACGGAGCGAGCGATCTAGAGAGCGAGGGAGGCAGAGCGAGAGCGCGCGGCCCGTTTGTGAGCTACCTGTTGGGGAGCCGGAGGGGGCAGGGGACAGGAACCCAGGGCCGGGCCGCCGTCCCCCAGCGCCTTCCGCTCCTGCCCTTCCGGGCAGCTCCAGGGTTAGTTTCTTAGAGCTGGGACGGAGGGGCTGGGTAGGACAGGCGGTGGGACGAGAGCCGAGCAAGTGGAGCCCCGAGAGGGCGCGGGTTGCCCGGAGCTGCGGCTGCCCAGCCCGGGCGGGTTTCGGTACTTGGCTGGGGAGGAGAGAGGGAGGAGGAGCGGGAGGAGGGCGCTCCGCGGGGCCGCCGCCGAGAGGGAGTGGAGGCAGAGAAAGGGGCCCGAGCGTCTGCCGCTCGCCCGTGGACGCGCGGATCCGCAGGATGCGTCCCCTGTCTCGCAGAGTTGTGCCTTGTTCCGGAGGCGGTGACAGATCTGCGTGGCGGGCTTTTGGTTTTCTTCCCCCTCTCCCTCAAAAAAAAATCCACTCCGAGAAAACACATGTTGTAGCTGTAGATAACTGTGCGTAGGACACTAAGGCAAAAGGGCAGGGAGAGAGACAGACAACGCAACCTTTGACAACAGAAAGCTGTTATCGCCATCCTAAATATTCGCCCGGAAATCTGTCTGCCCTCTCGGCCCACCTTATTCTTCCACCTTCGCCTCCCCGCATAGACATTCTAATCTATATATCTGGGAATGATATGAAAAAGAAGTCAGGTGGCTTAGAGAATGAATTTTTAAGTCTCCGTGAAGTTTGAGGTAGGTATTTCATTGAAGTTCGCGCAAGTGTGTGGTGAAGGGAGCTTGTGTGCCAGCGTGTGTAGTTATTCTCTCCCCCAGCCCCCGCGTTCCGTGGAAGCCAATGCGTGTGTGCTTTGAAGGGTCAGATAGGACCGCTGGGCCGCAATGCCCTTTGTGCCCACAAGAGGGCAATATCCTGAGGGCTTTGTGAGCGCTGTGTCTCGTTATCGCGGCAGGCTTGGGTTTAGAGAAAGTTATACCGAAACTTTCAAACTGATATCACGTCTTATTTCGTGATACTAAAAGAAAGAAAGAAAGAAAGATATAGAGAGACAAAGAAGGAAGAAAGAGAGAAGCGAAGAAAGAAGAGAGACAGAAAGAGACAAGCAGGCAGCCAGCCTACCCGGGAGAGTCCCAGTCACACCGGGCTTAGGGGGAGGGCTGTTTTAATTGTGGGTTTGGCCGACTGACGACTGGAGTGCCCTCCTCGGCTGTCTTAGTTGTAGCTGGAGGTCATGTAAATCGACCTTAAAAGAATGCATAAGCCATAAATTAAAATAAACCCTCACCCAAGAGCTGATCCATAAGTAGACAATATCCAACCTGGACAAAACGGGCTTCCTTTACGAGCCGACCTAAACCGCATCCCCCAAAGAATAGAGACTAAATGCAAAGTAAGTTTTCTAGCGAATATTTTGTTTTCTGGAAAAGTGTTGGGTTGATTCGCTGTGTGACTGCGACGCCACAGTTTTCGGAGCGCTTCAGTTGTCAGCCAGACTTGGGGCGCGGGAGGTCGGGAGGACGCGCTGAGCTTCTGGGCTTCTTAACGCTACCCCCACCCCACCCCCATTTTGGTTTGGAAACTTTGGCTATTTGTGGGGTTGACGCTGGCGGAGGGTGGGCGGGAGTCGAGGATCTCCGCCGGTCTTTCAGCCAGGATGAAGTTTACTAGGAGGAGTTCATAAAGAAAACCCGGGTAGCTAGAAAACGCGTGCGCTCCCTCCTCCCACCCGCGTCCCACCGGCGTTCCGCCACAACTTTCGCGGGACGCCGCGCGAGTTGCCTGTAGTTCACTCGTCTTCTCTCCCTTCCTTCCCTCCTCCCCCCATTTTTGGACATTACTTTTTATGATCTTTTCAGGAATAAACAAACCGAACTCCAAGACAATCCGAAACCCAAGTGCTAACTAATCTGTGGTCCTCTTTGCCCTGGACTCCAGGGCGGTGGTGCCTGGCCTGGCGGGAGCGTGGGTTAGGGTGCGCTCAGCCCCTGCGGGCGCGGGCTCGGCCACTGAGTCCGCGGGCCGGGCTCACGGTCGCCGGCACGTTACTTCCCCGCCCCGCGTCCCTGAGCCCCGGCGGCGCCCTCCGTCCTTCTCGGCACCCTGCCCGGGCCCCGCCGCCCGCTGCCCTCTCTGCAGCCCCGGCCGAGGTCCGTGGCTCCAGGGCTTTGCCCAGGGCTGGGGGCGGTGCTGCCACCCGCCCTGTGGCCCAGCCGGAGTCTGGCCGTTCCCGGGGGAACTGCTTTCTTCTTTCTCCCTTAAAGGGCCGGGCAGAGAAGGGAAAGGGCTTGTGCAAAGGCTGCTGGGGTTGTGCTTGGACGCCAGGAGAAGCGGCCCGGGGCTGCGGAGGGCAGATTAGCTCTGTGCCTGGCAAACCCGGTGCTCCGCGGAGCTTTAAGATAAAAAGAGAATTTGTATGTTAGAAGCAGATAAAAGGTGGTTGCCATCCGCGTGTTTTGTGTTTTATTTAAGCTCTCTTAGGCTGACCAAGTTTTAAAACGTTTGTTTTGTATGAATTGCTAGATATTGAATGCCGCCCCTATTTGGTGACTAAAAATAAGCTTCGACTGGACTGGCGGGGCTGGGCAGTTACGAGATGGGCAGTCCCCGGCTGCTTCCGTGTGTGTGAGACCCAGTGAGGGCCGGGCTTGAAGTTTAGGTCTCGAGATGGCCCAAAGCTGTCCTTGCGGCAAACTGGGCTGGGCTCCGGACCTCCCGCTGCTCTGTCAGTGGGTTCTCGGATGACGTCCACGTTCGGGACGCTAGTGCCCGGCGTGTAGTCCTGCGGCTCGGCTTTTGGCCCTTGCGAGGTGGCCCAAACAGCAACCCAGTGGAGTAGGGATGAGAACCCCCTCCCCCCATCCCTGCTCACCAGGGGCTTCTCTCCCTTGCCCTTTAGAGTCACATGCCCAGGTTTTCCCTGGTCCCGAGGAGAACAGACACAGCCCCGCCCAGTCTATTTCTAGGAGGTGGGTTTGGGTGAATAAAAAGGTCAATTGGTCTGGTCCGCGAGCTGGTCTGTGGCGAGGGGGGACAGGACGGATACCTGGCAAGGTCCACCCCGCCTGTCCCCCCATCCTAGCCGGGCCAGCCGCCCACGGCTGGCCTTCCCAGGCCACATTCTTGCGCTAAGTGCGAGACGCTGTGGGAAAAGCAATCCTGAACCGGCCAAGAGCCGGCGAAGCTGATCCCGCGATGGCATTTTGTTTTGAACAGTTGCTGGGGTTGACGTTTCCTCATAAGGTAAGGTGTCACTGGACAGTCGGCTGCCCAAATGCCACATGTATAATTAGCCTGCGCACTCAGCACCTAGTCCCCGAGGCCCGTAGGCACGGGCTTGGCCGACCTGGTCCACTCAGCTCTGTTCTGGGCTACAGAATTCCCGAGGGAGGGACGAACCGGCCAGGAAAGCCTCAGGAAGCCCTGGCAGAGAAGACTGTGACAGTGTAGCCTTGGCTTTGATTTTTCTCTTTTTCTTCTCTGTTTTCTGTTCTCTCCTTACTTTTTGTCTGTTGGGGAACTGTTGGTTAGAGGAGTACTGGAGACCAGCTCCAGAGTGCAGAGTCAATGGGAAAAAGGAGATATAGAGAAAATCTGGAAATATCCCTATTCTCCACACACCGCCTGTAGGGGAGGGCTGCTAGTGCCCCTCTGTTTGCACTAACCCTGTAGGACCAGCCCAGGCTTGGCACTGTATATCCTGGCTTGGGTAGGGACTTAAGGCTTCTAGTTTGGATTGTTCACCTGTCTCTGTGTTCCCTCCTGCCCTACTCTGAAAGATCTCTCAGAAAGTTAGTGTCTGTGCCCTGATTGCAGCTTCTTGTTTCCCCCTCCAGGCCTATCCACTTGGGGCTGCTAGTGATCCCTGTGGGGGAGCCTGAAAAGATCTATTCTGTCTCTGCCTGTGTCACTCTTGTTCAGCCTAGGGTTCTTAGGAGCAGTGCCTTGTCCCCTCTGCCCAGATTTATGCTTGAGTTTCCTACCTAGCTTCCCAGATCCGGGTCAGCTTTAGCCCACACTCTCTGGCAGAGAACAGATTTCTGCAGCCATGAACATGACCTTCCCTCTGTCACCCTGTGCAGTCACCATGGAATTAAACACTCAGCATTAGGTATTTGCATCAGTCTCCCTCCTCCCCTTGTTTCTAGGCCACTCAAATATGCCTGATACCTACTAGAAGATTTCAAAACGAACAAACATCCTGTCCTAAATTTTCCACAAATTTAGTGGGACAAGGTTAGCTTTTCTGTGGCAACAAGAGCATGCCTTTCTTGGTGGGAAGTGGGGACACAGTTTATTCAGTGGCATTTGCTTTTTATTGAACCAATGAAATATTTCATTTTCTTATAGCAGGAGAAAAGTTATGACTGGATTTTTTTGACTCTATCAGCCCATAAATGTATTATCTGTGCATTTTTGAGAGTATCTTCCTGAATACACATATGTGAGCACATGGGCAGGAGGCAAAATGACATGTAAATTTTTTTCTCCTACATTTTTGAAAACCTCATAAATTAAGAGATATTGTCCCTTTTCTTTTTTTAAAACAGCAAACAGCCAAAACAAACAAACAAACAAAAAAACCCAAAACACTTTCAACCTCTGAAAGCAAGTGTGTACCACAGTTATTAGATCTAGTTTATGACTAAAGACGGTAAGTAACCAAGATTCAGACAACCAAGTACTGGGTCATTAATTCCTTGGGGCATACTGACAACCTCTGTTGCTTTTCTCATGTACTACCAACACCTCCTTTCTCTTTTGCTCTCCCACCATATTTCTTTAGTTATAGTGGCAAAAATAGATAGCTTTTTGTTTATTGTTTATCCTGTTTATTGCTGCTTTTAGTTGTTGCTTTGGAAGTGCTGAGAAGGAACTTTCTCTTGGTGTATTTGTATTTTTTAAAATGCCAAAAAATTGAGTTTATTATCATGGAGCATGATACAAACTCCTATAATGCTATATTATGTAACTATAATATGTCATTATACTATAAAGATAAATATAAAAATATCAATAAAACATTATCAAATACCTATACCTTAAGCTGATTCTATAATGGATTTGGTAACTGAATATATATCTAGAAGAATTGAGATTCAGTAGGAATATTACATTGTCTGTTGGGCATTTTTTCATTAGTAGCAGAAAACTATAGCTATTTTTCTTTTTAAGGGAAAAGCACATATTTATAATATGTTAACCAGCAAACTTTTTTATAAGGTTCTAAAATATATTTATTTTAAATATATAAATGATAAATTTTAGTGGCATTATTGAGATAATAATTGACTGTTTCTATTTGACTTTTTAAAAGGAACTATGTGATTATTGATCATTGATGAAATTGCTACACATATCCATCTTATATTGAAGAAATCAGTGACATTTTAAATAATTCTCTTTCAATTAGTACAATAGGTACTAGAATAAATGTTCTTGGAACATCTTGAACAAGATTTAAAATACATTGGCTTTAACCCCTACTTTTAATATTTTTTATACTTTTCAGTTTTATTTGGTTATACATCTCTTTCCATGTTTGAAAGAATTCTCTTGTTAGTGAATTCTTATATAGAGAGAATCCATACACACACATACACACACACACACTTTTTTTTCACTATTTACAAATAACATTCTGTGAAAGTATAGCATAGTACAACTAAGATTTGAGTTTATCTAAGAGCTGTTTGTTTAAATACAGTTTAGGGATGCATATATATCAATTGATGTTTTTGAAGTCAAGTGAAACATTCCATCAAGCTAATGTGTCTGAGAGTACCATATCAGGCACAGACAGGTACTAGAAATGATAAAACACAGATAACTTACAGCAAGATGATTTGCAGATGGGCTGTATTATCTGCTGTCATGAGATTAGATGGGCCATATTACTATTTTTTAAGAAAAATAATCAGTCTAGATTATTTCAGAATTATCAAGTTATGTGAGAATATGAGCTTTAATGAGAACAGATTTTACTATAGAAACCTGCTAAAAAAATGAACAAATGAAGAAACATTCATTGTTCTTTAGAGGAAGAAATGGACTGTCTTTGGGCTTGGATAGCTTCTTGTTTAAGAAATATGGTTCTCCTCTATTTCTTTTTCTAATAAGGGAAATATGATATTAGAACATTTTGTGTCTTCATCCTGACTCCAGATTTTCTATTGATTATACCGTGAATCTCAATACTTAAGGGAAAAAAAAAAGGCTACTGCTCTGTTATAGTGTATAACAAACAATTTTTATTAATGTAAGCACTTTTTAAATGTGTAGCATATCCTTTTTGCTTGAAGTTGTTCAACTGCGATCTGAAAATTTATTGTTTTGGTGAGAGTTATATCAGAAACTCTCATCATCCTTTATATCCATAATATATTCACTATTCATTCATAAAAAAGTGTTTTTATTTTCTTTGTTCAGTTGAAAAGGGTAAAAGCTTTTCAGGTAATTATTTTGTTTAGACATTTAGTCAAACTGGAAATAGTTCAAAATTCGCAATATGGTTTTTGATATAGCTTTTCAAGTTTTACGTATCCATTGTTATAGTTTGGATAATAATATCAATTGAAGAATGTGGGTGGAGGTTGTGAAATGGAATGTCATTTAAATCTTCTACAGAGTCTCTCACCTCCAAAAAAAGAGATCTGTTTTTTCTCAAATCTGTGGTAGTTTCAAAAAAGTGAACATGAAACCCTAAAACCTCAGAGAAGCAGTATCGATTCAGTTCTTAACTGCAAATCCTTCATATCTTTGCTCAAAATATCCAACTTTACACCAATATTAGCCATTCTTTTTATAGTGACACCATGCTTAGTAAAAAACTTCTAAGCAGTGAGGTCAGGTGTTGAGATTGGATTCTAGTTTATTTTTTATGAATCAGATAAAGATTTCTGTGCATGAGACCATATGTGAAGATGAGAGAACAAGAACATTTCCATATCAAAGGCAATATATCTGAGGCTGCATGGTAATTAAAATGCAGTGGTTTGGACTCTGTGCACTAGCACTTAAGCAGAGCATTGCCGGGACCTTGTGCATCATGCAGGCGGTTGCCTCTTGCATACTTCTTGAAATACACTTATAATTTTGTACAAACATTTATGCCAGTCCACACTTTTCTGTGGATAATTTGTATTTCATCCAAACCATTCAAAGTAGAAGTTATTTTTTGAGCTACCCCCTCATTATGGCTTTTGTGCTTCAACTATTTTTATTCTTCTTGTTTGTATTTCCTTTTACCAGAATGATGGCTTGTTTATATTCAGAATCTCTTCTTGCTCCTCTGAGACCCCTAATATATCACTCATATTTTACTATTCACTCAAAAAACTTTCATTTTTAGGAAAGATGTGAGTTATTTTCTGAGGTTAATTGTAGATGTTTTATTATAAACTAATAAACCACATTAAAAATCAACTGCCTAGTTATTTCTACTTTATAATGCTAATATATTTAGTAATCCTCATGAACTTGCACAATGCATAATATTGGAAAAATTCTTTCTCAAAATGCTGAAAGAAGAATTCTGAAATGTTCCTTTTTACCTTTTAACGGCATGCAAATGTGTAGTGGCATTCTCTTTCATAATACTTCAAGTGAAAACCAGTCATTTTAAACTATAGAAATCTTTACATTTATCTAAAGAGTTATCTCTTTGCATTTATAGAGAGATGTTTGATTTCATTTATCAAGAACTGGGTTAATATCAGCTTATATCTATTTGGCAATAGGATAGTGAAATAAAAAATCTAACAGTTGGTACTCTAATGTTGCATATATTTTAGAAATTTTTGCATCTTTGGTAACCAGTTTGAATCTGCTGCCCTGTAATTTTCTGGATTTTCTATTTCCGTATTTGCTCTCTTTCTACGAACATTCTGTTGTGGTGCGTGTGGCAAGGAATTCACTGGTGTACTTTACTAAGCTCCCATGGTCTATAAAGCTTTTTAAAGATTTTTCTGGATTGAAGCACCATGTATTGAAGAAGGCCAATGTGATATTGTGACATCCTTTAAGAATTTTGTGTGTTTTAACTATTTTGAATCAAATTACTTAAGTATATTGATTTGATGCTTTTCAATGATGATGTGTATAAATAGGCATAATAAATATAAGATAAATTCAAAGTGCATTATATGATGCGCATATTAGAATGTATGCAAACATTCTATGTTCTCTCATTTCAAGTTCTCTCTTGATCTCTTTCTTCGCTGGAAATCTCACAAGACAACTA
The DNA here is from genome assembly GCF_040939455.1 of Microcebus murinus. Lineage (NCBI taxonomy): Eukaryota > Metazoa > Chordata > Mammalia > Primates > Cheirogaleidae > Microcebus > Microcebus murinus. The sequence goes on from NC_134107.1 coordinate 45,677,353, forward strand.
TTTAAATGATCTGTGATCCCTGCTACATTCAATAATTTGTTGTTTCTAGCCATCTTAAAGAGACAAATTGAATTGTCTCTTTAATATATTCATTCAAATGCAAAAAGGGGCTTTAGTGCTATTTGTGATTTTGACTTCACCGAGCACAGTCTTTTTTGCTTCTTTGAAAAGTAGTTATTTAAAATTAGACAAAGAAAATTAAAGATACTTCACTTTTTAAGACTGTACAAACCCAATATATGGAAAAAAGAAAATGCAACAGATTTTTTTTTTTTAAAGAAGAGCATAGGTTTCAAATGGAACTCATTTTCAGGCATGATTGCAAAGGCTTCCTCTTATCCCTTACAAACAAATCATTGGGTAACCTGATTGAACACTTAAGTCCTAGGCACCGTGAAGGGCATTTTTGAAGCCATGAGTTTTTGTGTTTTAAGGATTTTTTTTTCTGTTGAAGATTATAATATTCGGTAGATGGGGAAACATAGATGCAGATGTCTTGGTGCTAAACAGGTCATTGGTAGAATAGGGTAAAAATGACCTTAACTAAAAGAGAATAGTTCATTGTTTTTCCTTGGGAAGGAACATTAAAGAGCAGGAATGTTCTTATTTTCTCAGAAATAATCTCCAGCTATGTCCTTGGGCGTTGAAACTTCTGTGTAGGAGAAGTCAGCTCCCTTTCCCCCAATATATCCATGGTATGATCCTTAAACCTCAGTTTCTTTATTTGTAAAATGGGAGTAATAATAATATCTACATCATAGGATTATTGTGAGGATTAAATGAGATAAATGAAGATAAAGCACTAAGCTCAGGGATTGGTAAAAAAATAAACATTTTATTTAATAAATGTTATCTGTTACTGTTGAAGTGGTACTATACTTAGAATTATACAGATACGGTTTCTCATTCTAGCTTCACTACATGCTTGCTATGTAATTTATGGGAAGTTATATAACCTACTTCTTTTTCTCTTGTATAAAATAGAGAAAGCAGTACTGGTTCTTTCTTTTCTTTCCTAGAAAGGAGAATTCATCTGTAGTCTGGAAGCCTTGGAAAAGAGTAGTAACTAAATGTAGAGTTTGTATGTCCAGCCTCTCAAATTTGATAAAACTTTAATACTGAGGACTAAAAGAGATTTTGAAAGGTCACTTTATTTGTCATCCTCCATATAGTATTGGTCACCCTTTCTTCATTCTCATCAGTTAAGAAGCTCTCTTTATTGTGGAAGTCTACAAAGAAGGAGATTTTATAATCTTCTTTGGTTATGTATATTAATGATTAATACCAGGAATTTCTTTACGTCAAATATACACATCTCAATCTGCTTTATCTTGCTTTCATTTTAAGAAAAAATGGAAACAGACATTCTTCTTCATTTGAGTGATAGACATGTATGTGTAAAGACCAAAAGTAGACTTTTAATTTTTATTTCTTAAATATTTTCTTTTAAGTCTTATTTTCTAAACTAGTTATATGACTTTGGAAAAATAATACAACCTCTCCAAATTTCAATTTCCTCATTTTTAAAATGGAGATGGTGATAGAATTTATCCTATAGGATTGCTAAAAAGATTAAGTTTGAAGATACTATATAAATAAGTGTATGGAACCATTCTTGACAACTGTGTTAGGATAAATTGGCAAAAGTCCTATGATCAGTACTAGAACCATGGCATGAGAAAGGCCTTTAATTCTCTTCTATTTTATAGAACTCCTCAGCTTTTAAAGTGCTTTCATATTCATTGCCTCATTCAATAAAAAGTATGTAGAGGTAGATAAACTTTCCAGTCATCCTGTCTAACTTCCTCCTTGATATGAATAAATGTTTAAACTGGGTTTTGCTTCAGGATATTATTTACTCCAAACAAAGCTCGTATGTCATAAATTAGGACTGGCTCTTTTGGCCCTTTTATTTTCCAGTCCCTTCAATATAATGTCAGTGCTCATTTATTTTATTTTCATACTTACTTCCAGAGCGAAAGCATTGCTGCATTTCCCATACACTAATGTAAATGAATAATACTGTGCTGATCAGAAGCATTAAACATCAGTTTTACATGTCTTTAATTAATAAAAATTAGAAAATGACTTACCTATTATATAATAAGAGTGGCTAGTTTGATAGGAAGCAATCTTTTAAAATATGGAGTTCATGAGGGAGAATTAATAAAAGAATCCCTAATGTTGAAAAGTTGGGAACCACTTGATTACATGATTTCAAAGAGGAAAATGCATGGTCCTAGTGTGGAGGTATGAATATGAGTATAAGTGATTCTATGCAGTGTGCTAATTATTATAATGGACATATGTATAAGAGCAGAAGTAGCTATGTCAGAGAAAGCTTCTAGTAGGAGGTAGCCTTTGATCTATGATTTAAAGGATGATTAGGAATAGGAATAGGTAACACCCTCAAGAGCATTGAATATGTGGGAACATTTTATAGCATAACTGGCTCTTCTGTAGTTCTGAGACTGAAATGTCTCATACTTGTGTGTTTTTGGGACTCCTAGAAAGGCTATGTCTGTCATGAATGTCATGTGAACATAGGACAGCAGCTTTTAACCACTACACTTCTCTTTCTTAGCTCAGTTTATAGTCAGGGTATTGTGAGTACATTTTAAGGGACAAAGGAATCTTTCAAATTTTGCTTTCCTATAAATATATCAACTAGGTATGAAAATTATAGTTAGTAAGTGGCTTATTAATATATGAACTGATGATCAGGATTATGAGTTAATAAAATCTTCGAACTTACACTGTAATACACTCTTTTTTTCAATTGACAAGCATGATCTTAAAGAAAGAGCTACATCTGAAAACTTAAATCTGAGTGTTATTCCTGTTTTCCTTACTTGTTGCAGGTCCTTAGGTGCCTTGTATTTATAATTAAGTTTTCTAAGTGTAAAGTTGTCATATATTATAATTTCTTTTTTACTGAGGGATAGTATGAAAATAAATTAATTTTCAGAGTGATCTGAACTTTTCTGAAGAAATTCAAATTTTTATTATACAATGATGACGAAACAGTAGTAGTGGTAGAAGCAGCAACAGCAGCAACAACTTGTTCCTACTTCTGATAACTTTCAAATAGGGGTGCTAAATCCACTGTTTAGTTTTGTAACCTGGAAACTCATGTTTTCTAATAACTTTGAATGCTTTTTATCTGAGCCTACGGGCCTTATTTTCTGTTTTTGGTTTGAAAGTTCTCTGGTGTTTAATAACTTGTTTCTTCAAATTAGACACACTTATTTTGCTGAGATTTTGCAGCTTATATGACTGTGACATAACCACTTTCTGAAGGGATTGGTGGTCACATAGGCTAGAAAAGCTATGGCTCTGTTTTCCAATGGCCTCAACTTATTTTCCTCATACTGCTTTAGCATGCTGAAGATTTGCATTGTTGATAATGCCATGAAAAAAGTGATAATTTTAAATCTTTCCATGTTACAAAGAAAGATTCTGAAATTGAGTAAAGGAGGGGAAAAAGATGTGAAAGTTCTAGAAAACAGTTTAGAAATATCTTTTTGGTCATATTATATTAGTTATGATGCTTTAGAGGACATTTTCCTTTGAGACTTTCAGTTTAATTCTTTAATAAAAAGCAAAAAACCAAACAACAACAAAAAAGAAAATAAAAATAATATAGCAGCTGAACAAAGTTTAAATAACTTGGAACAAAGCATATTAGTTAACTGGGTCTTAGGAACATTTTTTATTCTTCAGTTTGAAGACCCAAATACACACTGGAGGAAAATTTGACTATTTTAAAATTCTTTAGCTGTAGTCCTTTCCCACTATAAAAATGCACATTGAAAATAGACATGTTGAGGTTTAAAAAATATTTTAAATCTTGGAACCCTAAAACTATATGGCATATTTAATTTTTATTTTTTAATACAATATTTTCAGGTGTTTATTTTAAAACTTGTCAGCTTTTCTGAGATCAGATCCTTTAATTTTTTACAGTCAACAACCCCAGAGAATGCCTCTCTTTGTACTTTTTGTATAGATTTGTATGATTTAGAGGTATGGTAAAATACTTTTGTGCTTTACATTTTGTGGCATTTTGTAACAGGCTCAAAAAAAAAATATATATATGTACGTGTGTGTGTGTATATATATATATACACACATATATATGTAAAACAGCCTAAATTGGGTGGAACTAGTGAAATTGAAATTGGGTACTTGTAGTCTTCTTTTTTTTTTAGTAAACATACTGAAAGTTTGGAACTCATATTCTTATGTATGGCATGACAGGGAAAGAATGAAAAATAGCTTGACTTTTGATTATGACACTTTGGGTCCTTTTACAAAGCACTTAACATTATTAACTATGTCTTAGTTGTGAAGTTTTGTTTGATTTCTTTCTTATGTTCACATTGAAAATTCATCGAAGTTATCAGGAGCTGTGTGAATAGAGTATATTGTACACTAATTTTTTCTTTTGCATCTTATTTTTTTTAGAGAGAAAGTCTTGCTTTGTTGCCCCCACTAGAGTATCGTGGCAGTATCATAGCTCATTACAACCTCAAACTCCTGGGCTCAAGCAAATGATACCCTTGCCTCAGCATTCCATGTGGCTGGGTCTACATGTGTGTGCTACCATACCTGGCTACTTCTTCTATTTTTTTGTAAAGACAGAGTCTTGCTATGTTGCTCAGGCTGGTCTCAAACTCCTAGGTTCAAGTGATCCTCCTGCCTCATCCTCCCAAGTAGCTGAGACTACAGGCATGGGCTACCATGCCCATCCAACTTTTTTCTATTTTTAGTGGAAAGTGGGTCTAGTGCTTGCTCAGGCTGGTCTTAAACTCCTGAGCTCAAGTGATCCTCCTGCCTCGGCCTCCTAGAGTGCTAGGATTATAGGCATGAGCCACTGTGCCTGGCCCATTTTCTTTTTTTATTCTTAGTTTATTTATATGAAATAACACTATTTTAGGTATCAGTATCTTAGGCTTTTTAATCTGCATACCTGGGGATCAAATTCTGTTTTACCATTTATAATTTGTTTATTCTCTCTGAATGTTTTCTTAAGTGTTAAATGAGAATGTTAATTCCTTATTCCTAGGATATTGTGAGGGTTGAGTAGATGTTGTGCATAAAACACTTAATACCTGGTTTGGTATATAGTAAGTGCTTTGTTGTTATTGTCTTTGTAAGTCTGATTACAATATAAAAATATCACTTTATGCCCTTTGCATTCATTTTCATATTGAAAGAAAATGGTATAATTAAATACTTGGAAAGAAACTTCTAATGTCTATGGTGAGCATTCTGAGTTATTTTTCTAATTTTTTCTAAAGGTGGATTTTGATATGCTCATTCTTCCCATCCTTTATATAAGCAGCGATACGTATTCATTTTATAGGTGATCAAGGCCAAAGATGTAATCTAGAAATCCATGGCCTTGGTGTCCTTGGCTATTACTGAAGCTGACCTACCATCATCATCTGTGACCCTCAGAATTGATCCTTGTTTAAAAAGGGATTACCCATTTGTTATGGTTCCTCTGAATAAAGAATGATGTTGGGAAGATGGTGGGCACTCTCCTAACTGAGGCCTTCTTCACCACTTGTTCTCATCAACTGTATTTAATGTGTTATTAAACCTATCCCTTGAGGTTTTAATTTTATTATATTTTTAATTTCTCAAAGTTCAAATGATTTTTTTTCAAATTGGTTAGGTAATTTTGTAAGAAGATTTAGAAATATCTATGTATGCTTTATGCTTACTTTTTATTGCTTTAACCTATTTATTTTTAAATTGCTGGCTGACAATTCCAATATCTATAGTTCCACTACAGAAAGCCATAGCTGTTCTCTGCTCTTTCTTAACATTTTTGTTCAATGTACCTTATTTTCTCTTGTACTTAGTTGTTTTGTTTTGATTTCAATGAGCCAGTCATTTCCTTTGGAATATTATTTGTGTGAATTCTCTGAGGTTAAGGCTGAAGGTTTGTTTGCATTTCTTTAGCACCACTTTTACATATCTGGGTTGTTACTCCTCTTCCTTTTTGATCTGTGCATATGCTAATTTCTACAATTAAAATGCCAATAAAATAGGACTTTGTATAAATGTCCTTTTCATTTTATGAGACTATGATTATATCGATTTTAGTTTGTTTATTAAACAAGTTTATATCTGAGATAATTTAAAAACAGAAATGATTTTATTAAAATTAGTATGAGGGACATTAAATTATATGGTCATTCTAAATTGCCCCAAATGAGGTCTCCTTTTAGTTAAATAAGTATATTATTAATGCATCTTGAAAGTAATTATCTTTGATAATTAATAAAATGTTTGTTTTAGTGTCATCACATAGTAGCCCTATAGCTGGCATCCTCCCTGCTCAATTGGAGTGAATGTAGGGAACATTTTCAGAACCTGAGGTCAAAGGAGCAGCACTTAAGATGTTCAAAGAGAGAAGGAAATAGAGAGCTTAGTAGGCTTGGATAGTTTAAATGCAACTGGAGAATTGTTGGTAAGAGTTTGGAAGAATTCCTCTGGCAAGACAATTTTAAGGCTTATTTGGGAGAACTACTGACAGAATATTCATTGCCACACTTTTTGGGGAGAGCACACCATCAGCAAAATGTTTATGAGCATATGCCCTAATAATGTGCATATTTATTTAAAATTGTAGACATGTACTATTGTGCTAATACATGCTATAAAAATGTTTATAAGTAGATAATTAAAAAGAAAGAAAATAGACGAAATAAGTAATATTTTAAAGCTAATTGTGGTCCTCCAAACCCTATAATTGAATATACTTTGTTATTTTTAAAAGTCTTGGTTTTTGAATTGATTTAAAGATCTGGTTCTAGGTTCATTTTGCTTTGCTACATGGTTTTAATGCTGCTGCAGCTGAAAATGATATCACAGAAAGAAAAATAGATTCAATAGAAGTACATCATTTATTGTGCTTATTAAATTGTGACAGTAATTATTAAATCTCATACAAACTATGCAAAGAGTTTTTGTTAAAATTTGGCTAGTAAACCTCTGCCTTTCCTGATGACAATCAATTGTGTTTGCCAATGAGGTTGAAGGTATAGCATTTTCATATTTTTAATGAATGGACTCAAAACCCATTGAAACTCTTTGGAACATCACTAAACAGGTTAGGATATTCTGTTGCCAATTTTTAAGTTGAAAACTAGTTGGAAACCAAGAAGAGGGTAGGTGGGATGGGGGTGTAGGGTAAAAACTTACCTAATGGGTACAATGAACACTATTCTGGTGACACCAAGCACACTAAAGGACCCAACTTAAGGCCAGGTGTGGTGGCTCACACCTGTAATCCTAGGACTCTGGGAGGCCTAGGCGGGCGGATTGCTCGAGGTCAGGAGTTTGAAACCAGCCTGAGCAAGGGCGAGACCCCGTCTCTACTATTAATAGAAAGAAATTAATTGGCCTACTAATATCTATAGAAAAAATTAGCCAGGCATGGTGGCACATGCCTGTAGTTCCAGCTACTCGGGAGGTTGAGGCAGCAGGATTGCTTGAGCCCAGGAGTTTGAGGTTGCTGTGAGCTAGGCTGACGCCATGGCACTCACTCTAGCCTGGGCAACAAAGTGAGACTCTGTCTCAAAAAAAAAAAAAATGACCCAACTTAAGCTTTACACAGGTATCCATGTAACAAAAACATTTTTATCCCCCTAATATTTTGAAATTAAAAAAAAGCATTCAAAAAATTGATGAGAATTTTTGTAGGTGATAGACATAGCATTTTTGCTAACAGAAATCACATTGTGATGGAATCATTTCCAAATACATGTTTTCAAAATATTCTTTCATAGCGTAAAATCTGTTTTGAAAAGCATTTACTTTCTCATTTGATAAAATACCATTATCTTGAAGAGAGAGATGAAGTTTGCTTGATTGCTTATATGTATATATGCCTGTATATTTCTGATTGCCTATCTGAATGTCTGTCTGCCTATCTATCTAATCTATTAATATGCAACACACTTGCAGCTTCTTGTCATCGTATGAAAGTTCAACATATTTGGTATCTTAGTTTTTTTGTACCTTTTTTCTTAGGTTTGGTAACTTTGCCATGAGATAAGCAATGGAACCTTTGGACGGTGCAAACAATTCTCATGGTTACTCTCCATCTCATTTCAAAGCATTTAAAGGTTTTACTGTGGTTACAGGTCTGTTTTTTTTTTTTTTTTTTTTTTTTTTTTTTTTTTTTTTTTTGAGACAGAGTCTCGCTTTGTTGTCCAGGCTAGAGTGAGTGCCGTGGCGTCAGCCTAGCTCACAGCAACCTCAAACTCCTGGGCTCGAGTGATCCTTCTGCCTCAGCCTCCCGGGTAGCTGGGACTACAGGCATGCGCCACCATGCCCGGCTAATTTTATATATATATATCAGTTGGCCAATTAATTTCTTTCTGTTTATAGTAGAGACGGGGTCTCGCTCTTGCTCAGGCTGGTTTTGAACTCCTGACCTTGAGCAATCCGCCCGCCTCGGCCTCCCAAGAGCTAGGATTACAGGCGTGAGCCACAGCGCCCGGCCTACAGGTCTGTTTTTAAAAGTAATTCCATTATTCTGTAGCTTTGGGCTTCAACATTTTGCTGTGGTTGTTTGGCTGTAATGATGTACTTAGTGAAGTCCACGGTGCTATCTCTGTAATCTTATCCCCTTTTCCCTCTTTAGTTCAGCTAAGACATTGATTTCACCAGTGGCTACACTTCCTTAGTTTTCCCTTAAAATTATTATTTTTTAAAGTAACTTACTATAGAGATGATATCTTCTCAGGTACATATTTTAGTGATTTACTCAGAAGTAGCACTCTACCTATCAAATATCATAAACTGAGGCATGTTAAGAAATATGTGCATTCAATCATCTGCAAAGCAAGCACCCTATATGATGTTTCTTTTTTGCAAATCTTCAGCCAAGTTTTCTGTGTATATTTCATTATTGTTTGTTGAGTACCTACTGTACAACCCTAGAGAACATCATTCTCATTTCATTCTGGGTGAATGGTTGTTCCAGAGTTGTACATTAAGCAGCTCTGATTTTTAATTATGAGCATGTATTTAAACTTGTTGCTATATTGTTTTCTGTGTATTATATTTATCATTTTTTAATAGCAGGTGCTTGTCTAATAATATATAGCTTTTTATCTTTTGTAAAGGAACTTCATAAGAGGTTTCTAAACATTTAAAATTAAGTTTGGTGAAATTTTGTAAAATACTGGATTGAGTATTGTATGATTTTAAATGTTAGAAAAGTTGTAGCAATTTAAATTTATATCTATGTGCTTAGGTTTTAAATGTCCTGCTGATTATAAAAGTTTCATGTTCTTCTTATTTAATATCTCAAAGTACAGTAGGACAAGGTACACTGTTAATGATACTAGATATAAGTCTGTATCTCAAATTGTCTTATTGAAGATTAAAAAAAATTGGCCTATTTTTTGTAAGATCTTCTTGGATCATCATTGTTTCTATCCTGTAAAGTGGCTGCTAAAGAGCTACTACTAGTAGTAAAAGTGTCAGCTTGGTAATGGTCTTGTTATTGCTAAGGCCTATATTATTAATATTATCCTCAAGCTATGATTTCTTTGTAAAGATCTTTTTAAATTACCTGAGCATCTGTTCAGGGTTAATTTAGTTAAAAACTAGATTATGTTATTTACAATCAATCTCCCTTTACTCAGAATACTTCTGGTATAGGATGTGACACTTAAGTTTCTGACATACAGACCCAGAGTGTCAATCTATATATAAATTTAAGTAAGGATTAGTTTTTCTTACTTTTAAAATAAATATATCCCAGCATATTTATATAGTATACTCTTAGAACATGTGCACCTGCTTTGGAGACCACTGAAATAAAAAAATAATTGGGAAAGAGAGGTGAGGGCGTGATGAGTCAAGGAAGAAAAACATGGTCAACAGATGAAACTCTTCTGGGACATGATCCCTCTGAAGAATGTAGCCATCACTGGAAACCTGGGACAGGAAGTGGGGCTTCAGATTTGCCAGTGTTGGGGCTCAGAAAACAGTAGTGTTGCATTTTATAGGGCTCAGATATGAGAGAAGCAGGTGTAACTCATGTTTTATTCTTCAGGCAAAGCAATTTGAGTCATTTTGTTGGTGTGAAGGGGTCAGTGAAGTTTCATAGTTAAGTGTATTTATCATGTTTCATGAGAAGGGAACAAGTGGAGGATCACTACTCTCCTGAATGCCTGGTGCTCTTTGTTGTTTTTACACTCAGCCTTCCTTGGATTTAGATATAATTGGAGCAGAAGTTGGGAAAGGTGAGTAAGGCAGTAATCAGGAATGGCTTTAGGCAAACATTGTTATTAATACTCTCTTTTTTCTCCTATTTTCTCCTTTTCTCTAACTTGTTGGTATACGTCTTGGGCAGTTTGGTACAGAAGCACAAACCCAATTTGGGAGATTCAGCTCTGCCAATAAACTTTGGGTGACTTCAGCTAAGTGACTTCTCTCTAGGAATTAGTTCCTTCATTGGTAGATTGAGAACTTTGATGATCCCCAAAGAGGTTTGAGCTCTGACATCCTGTTTATGTCCTTCTTGGATAGTGTACTGTGCTGCCGCTTTATATAGAACTGTCAAGCACCCTGTCTGCTGTGCCTTCTAAAGTGACAAATGCTAGGAATCTAATTTAATATGTGAATTCATGCTAGCGTACTCATGGACAAAAACTATGAACTATTTCTAGCTTGCTTCTTCCCTTTACTTTTCCAGACAACTTTTGATAGAGTGCATTTTCGCAGTGTGCTCCAGGACAGTGCTCTTGCTTTCTAACCCAAATGTCTAATGAGAACTTTAGGAAGGAAGGAGAAGTATTAGCATCTGAAGGGTTGTATCTGTGAAGGAGGTTGGGCTGGATGAGATAGGCAGGGCATTGGGACACAGCCATCAATTCATTCCATGTGTTTGGCTAGACCGGCAGCAGTGGCCAGTGCCAGGTTTTCTGAGTATGGTTTCTGTCACCGACAGAGTTGGCTGTCTTTGAAGTCTGTTAGTTAACCTCTCCCAGAATTGTAGAGTGCAACTAGCACTCAAGAGGAGGAGTATAAAGGAATCTCTAGGAATAAAAAACATCCCTATTGTCATTAATAACTTAATTCTCTTCATCTACCAGGTTTTTAAAGCATCTAAATAAACATATTTCAGATTTTGTCATTTTCTTTTCTGTACCCATTTATTGCTACAGATGGAGGTAATATTGAGTAATGAAATGAATGCATATCACCAAGCATATATCAAACAGTTATCACATACCAGACATATTGCTGGGTACTTTCATAAGAAGGCAATAATAATAATGATATCTGTATCATAATTTTTGAGAGGTTTTGGAAGTGCCTGATATTTTGTAAGCTCTCATTACATTAATGATTATTGTTTTATTATTTAATTTATACAACAACTCTGGGAGTTAGATGTCATTATTACTGCTTTATAGAAAAAGAAATGAAGGTTTAGAGAGGGAAAATGACTTGCCCAAAGTCACATAGACATAAAATAACAGAACCATAATCTAAACCTACATGTTCTGGCTCAAAATCCCATGGTATTTCTGCTGTATAATACAGCTTCCCCTAACAGTCAAATAAGCCAAGAGACTTCTCTCAGATAATCTACAAACTAGATAATCAGGAGTTTGGATAATCTGGATAATCAAGAGTCAAATATATATATATATATATATATTTTTTTTGTTGTTGTTGTTGTTGTTGTTTTGTTTTGTTTTGTTTTTAGACAGAGTCTCACTCTATTGCCTGGGCTAGAGTGCCATGGCATCAGCCTAGCTCACAGCAACCTCAAACTCCTGGGCTCAAGTGATTCTTCCTGCCTCAGCCTCCTGAGTAGCTGGAACTATAGGCATGCGCCACCATGCCTGGCTGATTTTTTATATATATTTTTAGTTGTCTAGCTAATTTATTTCTATTTTTTTTTAGTAGAGATGGGGTCTCACTCTTGCTCAGGCTGGAAGACTCAAACATATGAATGTTATTATGTGGTGTTGAATTTCCATAGGTGTGGTTATTAAGGCAGTCCTTGCTTCTTATGGCTTGGTCTTAACTCAAAATCTTGTATACAGAACTGTGTCTTCACTTTGCATAGTTCTGATCTCCACTTTACACAGTTCCAATATCATGGATTGATCTCAGTTACTACAGAATCATGCAAAATAAAGATAGGGCTCTAATATGCATAGTTTCAGTTACTATGGTGTAGTGCAAAGCAAGGAGTATGTGTACGTCTATCAATTTCACATTCACATTCAGAAATTCTCAAATTCTCTTTCATTTGGACCAGTTAGATGGTTCATTTCCATTTGATGACCTATTATCTTTTTTTCTTCTAAGGTTCTGGTCCTGTGTTGCCTAAGTAAGTTCTTTGATGGTCACTAATGATTAGCTCTTAGCTTACAGGCACATCATCTCTGATGTTTATTGTATTCTGTAGAAGATCTCTTTCTGGACTTAGACAGAAACACCTGTTTTCTTTTCTTTTTTTCTTTAATTTCTCCCTAACTACCATTACACGTCTAAGCTTATTTCTGAATTGCTGTATTTCTTTCTGTCTGTTTCAGCAATGTACAGGAAGACCACTGAGGCCAGTTATCTCTCAGGTGGTGTTTTATTATATGAAAAGTGATTTATTGCAGTAGACAGTGAGTAGCCATTAACCTAGAACTGGATCTATTTAAATTTCTTTTTAGATATAGGTGCTTAAATTCTTTTAAAGCACTTAGTAATCTTTTCAGCCTGAAGGTTATTGCATAGATGTCAATTTTAGAGCGAGGTAATGTTGAGAAGATCAAAGCTTTGGATCTACTCTTGTCCTAAAAGTTTAAAATATTCTCCTCCCTTAAATCTTTATTACCTTACCCTCACCCGCTATGTTTTAAAACTTGTTCTTAGTATTCTTCGTCAAGCATTCTGAAGAGTAGAAATCCCTTGCTGACTGTAATTTTATTTCTTTAATCCATACCGTGCTGGAGAGTTACTTTGGGGTGAAGTGAGCTTGTGATTAAGAACATATGCCACCACTTTCCAGCAATGTGAACTTAGGCCTATTATTTTAAATTCGTAGGCCTCAGTTTCCTTATCTGTAAAACAATATCTACTTTTAAGGGATGTTTTAAGGGTTAAATGAGTAAATATTAATATAAGTGCTTAGAACAGTGCCTGACACATAATAGGCACCATGTAAGCATTAGCTATCATTAAAATGAATGTCTTTAAAAGGAGAACCTTGCCAAAAGTAAAGGATGCTATATTCAAAACACTTTATTGAAGGGGTAAAAATGAACACTATTATACTATAATGTGAAATCATTCTATAATTTCCCCATCACAGGGACTCTAGAATACTTTTGAGATAATTCTAACTGTTTTGTAGTTAATAGGTACTTTGAGAAATTCTTCAATAGCAAATCAGCAAATCTGTTGGAACTAAAATTCCTTTATTATAAGGTCAGCCTCTTCATTTTTGAGTTTCATAATTTATGGAGACTAGTTGACTTGGGTACTGAGTGAGTTTGAGTTTTCTTAGCGCTAGATTTGTGACTGTAGCAATAACTAAATAAGCAGTGGTAGAGCATTAAAGAAGCAACATGTAGCAGACAGGGGGCTTGACCCAGGGGGCATGCTGCAGGGAGGGCTTAGGTGCTACCTGGCTTAACCAGTGCTAGAAGGATAAGTATGGAGGCAGCTGGCTGAGATTGGGGTGTGGAGATGGTAACTCTCTATTGCTCTTTATTGCCCTCAAGCTTTTTTGATGTGGGCCCCAGTTTCTTAAGAGGGCTCAGCCTCAGCCAAACATGGCCAGGGTTGGCAGGCTTGACCTCCAGGTCCCAGAAGGTTCCTGGTGGATGCAATAGACTGGCTATGTTAGATCGAGGGTTTGAACCCAGGTATGTCTGATGACAAAAGCTAAGCTCTTTCACTAATGAATCCACACTGTTTTTCTGGTGAAGAAGGCACCAAAGGCGAAATGGAAAGTGGCAGTGTGGTGATGTGGCAGTGGTGGCATCTATGAGTTCACCATCTAAAGAGATAGGTGATATAGTATCTGAGAGGACAGCTGTGAAATCAAAGGGGTTGCTCGCAGGCAGCAATGTCATGATGATGGCACTAGAGGAGATGATAGTGATATTGTAGTTGTTATAAGGCTTTCATGGATAAAGTAGAGCTTGGGAATGCATTTCTGGGTATTTGTACCTCAAATCATAAACTCATAGTCTTTGTATTATGGAACCTCAAAGTTGAAAGAGTGCTCCAATCACCCTTTTTATGCCATGTTTTCATATAAGTGATTGTCCAGTCCATGCTAGGGGAGCAACGATAGGGGATTATTTCCTCCTTTCTACCAGAATGTAAGTTCCATGTGGATAGGAATTTTGTCTGTTTGTTTATTGTTTAATTTTTAGTGACTGGAACAGTGCCGAGGACCTAATAGGTACTTAGTAGATATTTTTGAATGAAAAAATGCTTGGACATTTTGATTAAAAGTTTGTTTTATAAAATGCTCAATATCACTAATCATCAGGGAAATGCAAATAAAAATTACAATGAAATATTATCTTACCCCAATTAGAATGACTATTATTAAAAAGACAAAAAGAAAACAAAATGCTGGTGATAATGTGGAGAAAAGAGAACTCTTATGTACTGTTGGTGGGAATTTAAATTAATAAACCACTATGTGAAAAGAATATGGCGGAGCCTCAAAAAACTATAAATAAAACTACCATATGATTCAGCAATTATACTGCTGGGTATATATCCAAAGGAAAGGAAAAGATATCAGTATATCAAAGAGATTATCTGCATGCTTATGTTTATTACAGCACTATTCATAATAGGAAAGATATGGAATCAACCTAAGTATCCATCAACATTTGAATGGATAAGGAAAATGTGCTCTGTATATGCAATGGAATACTATTCATCCATAAAAAGGAATGGAATCATGTCATTCATGGCAACATGGTGAAACTGGAGGATTATGATAAATGAAATAAACCGACACAGAAAGATAAATACTGTATGTTCTCACTTACATGTAGAAGCTAAAAAAGTTGATTTCATAGAAGTAGAGAGTAGAATAGTGGTTACCCGAGGCTGGGAATGATAGGGGAGTGGAAAGGATAAGGAGAGGTTGGTTAACAGATATAAAATTCCAGCTAATAGGAGGAGTAAGTTCTAGTGTTCAGTAGCACTGTAGGGTGACTATAGTTAACAGTAATTTATCATATATTTTCAAATAGCTAGAAAAAAGGCTTTTGAATGTTCCCAACAAAAAAAAGATAAATGTTTGAGGTGATGGAAATGCTAATCACTCTGATTTGATCATTACACGTTGTATTCATGTATTGAAATATCACAATGTATCCCATAAATATGGTTAATTATGTATCAATTGAGATAATAAAGATGTTTGTTTTATGTATCAAACAATATTATGTACCCAGTGTCATCTCTTACAAGTCTTAACCCTGTGAAGTGTGTATTAATATTTCCAATTTATGGATGAATAAACTGACACTTAGGAATTAAGTAATTTTCTTAAGGTGACATTATGGAAACATGATGGTCAGGATTTGAACCTATAAGTATTACATTATACTGTGGAATTATTACCTTGCTTTTCCTAAATAACATTTTCTTGTTAATAGAGCTTGAATTTTTATGGAAGACACATCACACTGTTGACTTATTAATCTGACTGCCAACTGAAACTCACAAGTCTTTTATTTACCATGTCTGTTTCTATACTTGAGTTACCAGTTGTTTTGCACCCAAGTGCAGGAGTTTGCATTTATTCTGGATAGATTTTCTCTGGTTAGATTCATTTGATCTTTCTTTATTAAGATCTTTTGGTTTAATGTGGTTTTAAAATTTCATCAAGCATTTTTGGTATTTATTGATTTTATCAATCAAAAACAATTTGATCTGCATATTTGAAATAGATATTTAGCAGTATTTTATTGATCTGTTCATATTTTCTATACTTTCTTCAGTCATTTCTGATAAAACTCTTTTATCTAGATTTTAAAAATATATTGGCACAAAGTTGACATAGTATTCTTTTATTTTGTTTCTTCTTTTCCATATCTGTGTAATATATTTTCTTATTCCTTATGTTTTTTATTTTTGTTAAGATCTTTTTGGATCCTGATTCTGTCATTTAACATATTATTAGAAACTTTGTTGAGTATGCTAGCATTTAGTCTGCATTTATTCATAAGTATTTTTTATATGCTAGATAGATGCTAAAGATACAAGGAGTGCTTAAAGCAAGGCCTACTGTGATAAACTTATAGTATAGTACAGATATTTGAAACCATTTGTCAAATGCTTAGCTGACTTTCAGATATATTATTTCTCATGCTTCACTCATCTAGCAAAAAAGTGCTCTGACAAGGAAGCAAAAGGGATTAATAAGACAGGATCTGTTCTTTGTGAATCCATATTTGGGCCTAAAGATTATCTCTTTTCCTTGCAAGTGGTCAGTGTATGCATTCTAGAATATTGTCCTGGTAACTGAATTCATGTAAGGAATATATTACTGGAATATATCTTGCTCATTAACAGAGCATCTATTGGAAACATGTTTTAGGGGATTTTTTAACCAGTCTAGAAATTTATAAATTTTATCAGCTAGAGAAGTTCTTCTTAAATATTAGTAGGCATGTGAAGCACCTAGGGATCTTTATTTAAATATGGATTCTGATTGTGTAAGTCTGTGGTGGGGCATAAGATTCAGTATTTCTAATAAGCCGTTAGGTAATGTCTTTCTATTGTTCGTCAATGCTGCTGAATAGGACCACACTTTAAGTAGTTAGGAGTTAGGGGTCAGAAGGATAATATATATTCTATTATCATTTAGTAAAATGACAGGTTTATAAAATTAACAAATAGAGCACTTAGTCTAAAATTAAAAAGATTAACAATGCTTTGTGTGTTGGTGAGGATGTAGACCTGCAACTCTCATGCACTGTTGCTGGGAGTGTAAATTATTATAACTGATGTTGAAAACTATATGGCAGTATTTATTAAAGTTAAGCATATGTCTATACAATAAACAGCAATTATACTTCTATGATATATCCAATAGAAATGAGTGCTTTTGTCGGCCAAAAGATCCACACAAACATTATCATGGCCTTTTTATTCTTAATAACCACAAACTGTAAACAATCAACAGGAGGCTAGATTAATTGTGATATACTTATTCAATGGAATATTATGCAGCAATAAAAACCTGATATTTGTAATAACATGAATCTCACAGTCATATGGAACATAGATAAGTAGATTAAAGAAACAGATAAAGTTTAGAGGAAGATAGAAGATAAAGTATGTACTGTGATTCCATTTATCAAGTTCAAGAACAGGTATAACTACTCTGCAATGATAAAAGTCAGCATAGCAATTACCTCTGGGGATGGCTTATTAATTGGGAAGAAGAATGTGAGAAACTTTTGGGGAACTGGGAATGTTTCCCTGATGATTAGAGATGTTGACCAATTTTTCCTATGTTTGTTGGCCTTCTTTTGAAAATTTTCTGTTCATGTCCTTTGCCACTTTTTAATGGGGTTGATTTTTTTTTCTTGCAGATTTGCTTGAGTTCTTTGCAGATTCTGATTATCGGCCCTTTATTGGAAGTGTAGCATGTGAATATTTTCTCCTATTTTGTAGCTTATTTATTCACTCTGATGAGAGTTTGCTTAGCTGTGCAGAAGATTTTTAATTCGATTAGGTCCCATTTATTTATTTTTGTTTTTGCAATGATTGCCTCATTGTGTTTTAATGAGGATACAATCTTGAATCTTATATCCATTTTTATCTCTATGTTTATACCTCTTTCTCCCCACCCATCTTTTGTCTCAGAGATTGTAGAATTCTATAGCTTTTGGACTTTTTGTGAGCAGATGAACCCATTTTTCAAGTAAATCCTTAGTTATGGAAATCTAACAAAGATATAAACTTTGGATGAAACCTTGATTGCTCAGTCCCCTTTGACTGTTCCTTCAGCTCTCCTTCTCAGCTCACTCCTTCCTCTTTGCCTCATGACACCTTGAGGGTGGGGTATATTTGGGGGGAAGGCAATAAAACACAATCTAGTGCAATTATGTCACTTTATAAAGGAGGAAACCGAAGTATAGAGTAGGCTTCATGGCTACTAAGTAGTACAGTTAAAAGGTAGAAAAAATAAGATTAAAAAAACTTCTATATGGAATTTGAATGATTGATGGTGATTCCAAAACATACTTTTTTTTTTTTTTTTCCGAGACAGAGTTTCACTCTGTTGCCCTGGCTAGAGTGCCATGGCGTCAGCCTACATCACAGCAACCTCAATCTCCTGGGCTCAGGTGATGTGATCCTTCTGAGGAGTAGCTGGGACTACAGGGATGCGCCACCATGCCCGGCTAATTTTTTCCCATATATTTTTAGTTGGCCAATTAATTTCTTTCTATTTTTAGTAGAGATGGGATCTCACTCTTGCTCAGGCTGGTTTCCAACTCCTGACCTTGAGCGATCCACCCGCCTCAGCCTCCCAGAGTGCTAGGATTACAGGCGTGAGCCACCATGCCTGGCCGAAAATATACTTTTCAAATTGTGTTCATAGACAAATAGCCACAATTCAAAATTTCCAGTTATAAGGAAATAGTAATCAAATCTTAAAACCAGTACTGCTATTTTTGGCAAGGGTGCTAAGGCAATTCAATGGGAAAATAATAGTCTTTTCATGAAGTGGTGCTAGGACAACTAGATATCCCTACCTCGCTCCATTTACAAATAATTAATTTAAAATGAATCAAAGACCTAACGGTAAGAGATAAAATTATAAAACTTGTAGGAGAAAACATAAGAGTACATTTTCATGACGTTGGATTAGGAAGTGGTTTCCTAGATAACATCAAAAACGAAAGTGAAAAAAAGATAAATTGATACCACGATTTAAAGAACATACCAAGATTTAAAACTGTGTGTTTCAAAGGAAACCATCAAAAAAGTTAAAAGACAACCCATAGAATGAGAGAATATATTTGCAAATGGTATATTTCATAAAGGACTTGTATCCAGAGTTTATTAAGAACTCTTACAACAATATTTAAACTGAACATGGGGTAGATTTGTTCTTTGTTTTTATAAAATTGCTATGTAAACATGCAAAGTGTTTAAAATATAGATGTATGTATGTATGTGTAATCAATAATTGTAAAGTGAATCCTATGTATCCAACGTATAAGTTAAAAAATATAAAACACTAACATGATCCCAGAAGCCATTTGTATCCCTTTCCAATTACACCCCCACCCTCCCTCTTTGTATTTAATGTTATCCCTTCATTCTGTATTTAATGCCATTTTCTTCACTTTATAGTTTTGCTGCCTATGAATGCATCTCAAAATAATATAGTTTGATTTTTCCTGTTTTATACATTATGTAAATGGAATCATGCAGAACCTATTTTTTATGTGTGCAGCTTTTGCTTAACTATGTCATCATGAAGACCTATTTCATTAATTTCCTCTTTATTGTGTGATTATTAGAATTATTTATCCTCTCAACTGTCATGGGGCATTTGGACTATTTCCAGTTGCTGGTTAATAGGAACAATGGTTCCAATAACCTTTTTGTCCGTATGTTTATTTGTGACGGCTATGTGCATAAGTTTCTCTAGGTTGTATATTGCAGGAATGGAATTGTCAGAGGGTCTCCCTATCTTCATCTTTACTAGATAATGCTAAACTCTTTTCTAAAAGTGGTTATTTATTTATTCTGCCACCAATGGCCTATTTAACATTCCCATTGCTTGACATCCTTGCCAACAATTGGTGTTGTCAAGACTTTTAATTTTTGTCCATCTGTTGGGTGTTTAATGATATCATCATAGTTTTAATTTATATTCCTGATTACTAATGATATTACACATCTTTTTTAATGTGTCTGATTAGGGAGATTTCTTCTGTTGTGAAGTGTCTGTTCAAGTCTTTTTCCCATTTTGCTATTGAGTAATTGTCTTTAAAAAAAATGATTTATAGTTTTCTACATATTCTGTATATGAATTGTTATTTATATGTGTTGCAAATACCTTCTAATTTTGGCTTGCCTTTTCACTCTTTTTATGAAATCTATTGATAAACAGATGTTGTTAATTTTAATTTAGTTGAATATTTATTGATCTTTTCCTTTTTGGCTAATGGTTTTCCTGAGCTATTTAGGAAATTCTTTTCTATCTGAGGTCATGAGGACAATTCTCGATGACATTCATATTTACCTTTAATGCACCTGAAGCTGTTTTGGTATATTGTTTGAGGTAGAGGTGTAGTTGTATTTTTTTTCTCCTTACGGGTGCTTGGCTGTCCCAGATAATTTATTAAAATTTATCTTTTCCTGAATGCTCTGCAGGGTTACCTTTGTCATATATCAAATACTCATATGTCTTTTCTGGGTTCTTTATTATGTTCTCTTGATGTATTTGTATATCCTTGCACCTATACTACCCTGCCTTAATTATATTTGCTTTATAATGAGTCTTGTTGTCTTGTAATGAGTCTGTTATCTTGCAGAGTAAGTCTTTGTTCTTATTTTTCAAGAGTGTCTCGGAACTTCTTGGCCCTTTGCATTTCCATGTAAATTTGGAGTTAACTTGTTAAGTTCCACAAAAACAAAAACTTGTTAGGATTTTCAATTTAGTTTGCATTTAATCTATAAGTAAATGTTTAGGGATATGATACTTTTATAACATTGACTCTTCCAATCCATCAGCATATTTTTTGTCTCCATTTATTTTAGTCTTCTTTAAAGTCTCCCAATAAAGTTTATAATTTTTCTTGTGCAGGTCATGCATAACATGAACATTAAGAAAATGAAATAAAATTCAAAACAATAGTAACAGAGAAGTCATACAGTTATTTGCTACATGAGCAATTACATACAATAGTTTAAGGATTCAGAAGAGAAACAAATATGCCTTGGTGTTTCATAATAGATGACACTAAAAGAGTTTTGGTCAAATATTAATTAAATAGTATTATCTTTGTTCCCTCATTGGGTATTGTATACCTGTCTGGAAATTATCATATTTTGAATTGGTTAATAGGTTAAAAAGAAATTGTTTTATTGACTATCCGCACAACTACTATTTTAGTATTTCCTTCTTTTTTCTGTATTGATGGATCTTTTGGCTGATATGGCTATCCTTAAGCAGATATTTTGGTATCATGTAAAGATATCCTAAAGAAAAGGAGGTCTGCATAATAATTTCCAACCCGAATATGTTATAAAAGTCTTGGAAAATGTAAATGTTTGGTGTGAGTTCTGAAATAATGAAATAGTACATGGGTTGCTTCTTAGTAGTAAGTTTAGCCATTTCCATTTAGCCTATTAATTCTTTGAAAATACCAGAAACCTTCTTAAGTGTGTACCTTATAGACTCCAGGGAAAAATTGAGCTACATGCATTGTTTGACATTAAAATGTAATTTATTCTTTATTTTTAAAATAGAAATTGTCATATTTAAAGCAATGAAGCTGGCCTTCTTAATTCCTCATACAAATAAGTCTCTATTGATAGTGAGGGATACTGTGCAGATAGGTCCCAACATTGTCACTTCTGGGGAACAGCAGTGAAATTGTTTGTTCCTGACAGCAGACAGCCCCACTGCAGGGCCTTGGTTTCATGTTACATTAAGTATTAGTGCTATTCTTTCAGGAGCTATTATGCTGTGACATCAAAGATTTTCTGACAGGGCAGTGGTAGGTTAGCACTGAAGTTGTCTACTGAAATTTTAAAGAATGGAATTAAATATATATGATCAGACTTTAATATAAGAGATAGAGACAGAATTAGAATGGTTTATAGAAAGTTGCAGAAATGATCAGTTTATGGGCTGTTCATTTTGTCTCTGCTTGTTTAAGCCAAATTTTATTACTTTTTATTTCTACAACAAGTATAAATGGCCATTATGTTAATGCTAGGGTAGTTGATCATTTCCAGAAAGACATTAGAAATAAGGAAAAAATAGCCTTTTGTGACATAAAAATGGCTAGGTTGACCGGTAGAGTATTTCATGAAAATGAACATGTGGACAGTAATTGCAATAGCCTGACTTCCTGCTTGCTGATCCACTAATTAGTTAAAAGGACCTAACTACATACTCCATTAAAGTTACAGGAGTACAATTTAGATGGCAAGCGAAAAAATGAAAAGTCTTACAACTGAGAATACTTAATTTTGCATAGCAGTTGTGTAAATATAGGTAATTTAAAAATTAATCAGATCACAACATTGTCTTTTGAAAAGACTAACTTTTGTTCAATGTTGAGAAATATTATTAGTCATTTTTGTCTGTATAAGCTTTCTGTTTTAAAAATAAATTAAGCATTATGGTTTCAAGTATTTCTTAAATATTTTTTTGTAGTGCAATCACTTGCTGTAGCTATAACATTATTCTCATGAAAAATCTTGGGATTATGAAATGTCAATTCATATTAGAAGCACAATGTCTGGATATTTAAGACAATATAATGGTAATAGTTTTATTTGAGATTAAGCAAATAAATCATGTTAAAATTAATATATTTTCAGTAGTATAGTTTACTTTTTGCTAAAGCAGTAGTAAACCAAAATTTTTTTTAATCATAAACAAGGTACAACATGATAAATTTCTTTTAAATAATATAATACTGATACTGTTAGTTGAGAAGTAACTGGAACAAAAAAGAAATGTTTATAGATACTTGTATGTTTGATTATGTTTAAAGATAATTTTTATCTAGTTCAAAGTAATCCATAATATAGTCATGCAAATAGTCATTTAAAAATACTTAATGTAGAGGCCATGCACAGGGATGTGCACCTGTAGTCCCAGCTCCTCAGGAGGCAGAGGTGGTAAGATCATTTAAGCCCAGGAATTCCAGTTTCTAGTGTACTGGGATGGGGCCTGTAGATAGCCACTGCACTCGAGCCTGGGCAACATAGTGAGACCTTGACTCTTAAAAAACCAAAAAAACAAAAGCGAACAAGCAAAACCCACCCTGAACATAAAAGTCTTTGCTCTGGCATGTATCTGACATCTGACAATTATTCAACTATTTATACAGATTAAATTACACAGGAAAATATTGCTACATCCTTTAATATCATTAAGAATGATGACTCTAAAATAAAATGTCTGAGGAGCTTACTGTGTTCCTCATACCACTTGTTGAACCTTGATTTGGAATGGATTTTATTATATAAGGATGCTTTCACCCTTAAGTTTTTGTTTTGTTTTTATATTTGGCATAACAAAATGCAATGACAACAAATCAAAAGAAGCAACAGCTTAAGTATGAAAAATATTCTAATATCTTCTCTGAGGACCCTGAAATCTTATATTCTAGAAATGTTCATGTAGATTGAATATTTTTCTTTTAAAAATGTTATAATTTTAAACTATAGTATTTGGTAGGAAAAAGGGAAGAATATTGGGATAGATGTTCACTCATTTAAAAGCAATAATCCAGTATAAATATTCATATTGTCAATATTGTTTCAATCCCTTTACTTTTGCTAGCTATAGAAACCCTAATTCAAAAAACTTTAAATTGTCATTCTGCAAACAGTTTAGCAATGTTGCTATTAGCTGGCTAAAAGGAACATAAGTATTGAAAGTTTTTAATATATTTATTAACTGAAGGACCGAGAGACTAAAGAATTTTCATCTTTTTCGTATGATGTTGAAGGAAAGTATAAGTATTTTAAAAATTTGAACTGTTTTGAAAAGCGTTTAAAGTGTGGTTAGCTATGTTGTCTATAGGACAATTGATCAATAGTACTGCTCCTGAGAGCTGATTACAAATGCAGTTGGCTCTTCACAAGGGGCTGCTAAATGAATGTTGGAAAAAAAGTGTTTATTTATTTTTGAAAATTTTGTGCACTTAAATTAATGGCTTCTGGGAAATACATTTTGGAAAATTAGTTGTACGTTTAGGAGACATAGTTGTCTTTTTAAATAAAAATACTCTTCCTTTAAAAAAACCTAAGCAACCAGAAATCCCTACTAAATTTATCTGTATTAAGTTTGAATATATGTTACATGTTTATTCCAATCAACAAATATTTATTAGGTGCTGACTATATGCCTGATCTCTTGGGGCTAAAATATAATTAGCATATGTCTCTGAACTCAGTTGCTGGAATATGTAGTAAGACTGTACCTTCAGACAGGAGAAAGAATAAGATCAGCCACAGGAATCAGGGTAGGCTTCAGTAGGTAAACTTTTGAATTGAAGCTTAAAGGCATTACAGGATTTAGCTGGCATTGATAATGGGCAAGTTTGTCTTTGTCTTCACTATGTTTGCAAATTTATATTATTTGGGCATTTTCTTTGGGCTTATATATTACTTGATTCAACTTATTAAAGGAAATGCATTTAGTTTTTTTCCCCCCCAAAATCTAGAAGCCTAGTTTTCTACACAGTATACCTTTTTAAACTAACATTTTATCTTTTTAAATGAATAATAGTAAAAATGACTTGAAAGTTCTATTAAACAGGTCATATAGTTGAGGTGAATCCTCAAAACCCAGTTTTCAATGTTATTTGTAAGTGAAAGTGAAGATCTTAAAAGGCTGAAAACTTATGGAAAAAAGTTTCTTTTAAAAAAATTTATTATTATTATTTTTAAAAAGCTATCTTTGCCTTCCTGCTGCAAATATATCACATTTCATACATTGTATTAAGTCTGCTTCAAATCTGTGCATAAAGAGTCTCATAATTATATTATGTAGTTCTTGCAAAATTTTATAGTTCTTTGGACCAGAGATTATTATTATTCAATATCTAATTTATGTTTTTTTTATTTCAGCATATTATGGGAGTACAAATGTTTAGGTTATGTATGTTGCCTTGTCCCCTCTTATCCCCCAGAGTAAGAGCTTCAAGCGTGTCCATCCCCCATATGGTACGCGTCACACTCATTATGTATGTATATACCCATCTCCTCCTCCCCACTCCCATCTGCCCGATGCCCGATAAATGTTATTACTATGTGTGCACTTAGGTGTCTTCCTTGCAACTGGTGTAGTGGTATCATGAAAGATTCCCAATTTATGTTTTTATAGTATTAAAAATATATATCTGATAAATGCCAGGACATCCAAAAGTCAACAGTTCATCTTAAAGTTAAATAAAACATTAAAAAATTAAATTACTAAGGTGTGAATTAAGCTCCCAATATTAGCTTCAGTTTCAGTAATTTTTATTTAATTAGCCATATTTTCTTTTTACCTAAAGCAAAAGAAAACATTCAAACCAAAGGCTTTACTATGAAGATCATATGAAATAAGATAAATAAGATCATTTAAATAGACTCATTTATGCAAGATGGTACATTGCTGAATCAAGAAACAAGATTTTATCATTTATATTTTTTTCCAATTTTTGGTGGAAATAGTTAAAGGAATGATCTTATCATTTTCGATAATTCTTATGTTTAAAATAATTTCTCTTAACACATAATTGTATGGACATTAAAAAATATTTTGGTTGATACTCAAATTTCTTTGCTTTTTAAATGGGCAACGGTAAGGTCAGGTGCAGTGCTCACACCTATAATCCCAGTACATTGTGAGGCCTAGGTGGGAGGATAGTTTTAGCTCAGGAGTTTGATAACAGCCTGGGCAACATAGGGAGACCCCATCTTAACAAAAAATATCAAAATTAGCTGGGTGTGGTGGTGTACCTGTAGTCTCAGCTACTCAGGAGGCTGAAGGATCACTTGAGCCGAGGAGTTGGATGTTGCAGTGAGCTATGATGACATTACCGCACTCTAGGTCAGGCAACAGAGCACTGAGATCCTGTCTCAAAAAAAAAAAAAAAGCACCAGTGAATAAAGTGAGCTCTTACCATTTTACTACTCTGGCATTTTGCTTATTTTTTTTACATTTGAGATATTCTCTAATACTCAAGAAAAGTGTTGAGATGTATTTATCTATTTTAAAATTAAGGCAAATGAAATTAATTTGACTTTCAGGTTTTTTTAGAATTTTGTAGAAATCATTAAAATTGCAGTCAGCTTGGCATGTTAAAATATCACCAAATACCTGGGATTGACTCCTCCAGAATCATCTGCTTTAATAACAATGGTTTTGTCTTAGAACTCTCTCTTTGATTTTATAAACTAAGATAGTGTCTTGTTCTATTATGATGAATGCACACTGCTCTAGCCCTTCAATAAGCCCATGACACATTTTTACTGTGTCATACATAGGCACTTTTTCTACAGTGTTAACGTTGACTTGTCACATGAGGTCAGATGTGGAATTTTCCACTTGTGGTATCATATTGGCACCCCAAAAGTTTCAGATTTTGGAGTGTTTTGGATTTCAGATTCTCAGATTAGGGATTCTCTACCTGTATTTCATTCTTTTTTAGGAGTGCATAATATTCTATTTTATGTGTGTATCACAAATCATTCTGTTGATGGACATTTGATTGTTTCCACCTTTTGACTATTGCAAATAGTGCTGCTATGAATATTTATGTATAAGTTTTTGTTTGAACACCTATTTTCTGTTCTTTTGGATATTCCACCTAGGAGTGGAATTGTTGGGTCATATGATAATTCCGTGTTTAACTTTTTGAGGAAGTGCCAAACTGTTTTCCATTGTAGCTGCATCATTTTACATTCCCACCAGCAAGGTAGGAAGGTTCCAATTTCTCCACATCCTTGCCAACCCTTATTTTCCATTTTAAAAAATCATACTTTTTTTTTTTGTGGTGAGAACAGTTACAATCTACTCTTAGCAATTTCCAAATATACAATATATTGTTATTCACTGTAGCCAACATGATATACAATAGATCTCTTGAACTTATTCTTCCTGTTTAATTGTAATTTTGTATTCTGTGACCAGTATTTTTTCATTTGTTTCAAATGTGTTCTTAATTGTTCATTTAAGTATTTTTATCATAGCTGCTTTAAAATGTTTGTCAGATAGTTCTGACATGTGGGTGTTGGCATCTATTGATTATCTTTCTTTTAATTGGAGACATTTCTAGTTCTTGGTATGACAGTAATTTTTGCTTGAAACCTGTATGTTTTGTTTTATATTATGACACTCTGTTTTTTATGTAAACCTTCTGTTTTAGCTGGCTTTCCTTGATACTGCTCCAGTACAGGGAGGGAGGCTGCAGCCTTTTTACTGCTAGGTGGAAGTCCAGGTTCTCCACCTGAGGGTGGGGCTCCTTGTTACTGCTGGTTGGGGAAGTGCCAGCTCCCCATGTGGTCCTTGCTGACATCATGGAGGAGGAGGCCTTGTCGCTGGGCAGTGGTGAAAATTTTGAGTTTCTACTGGTCATTACCTGATACCATGCTGGGGGAGTATGAGAGGCATGGGGGCCAGAGGTAGGGGCAGGAAGGGCAGCTATTACTGGCTGCTAGGGATAAAAGTTCCAGATCACTACCTGGTGTTCTTTGACACTTCCTTGGGGATGGGTATTGGGTGCCTCATTAAAGCCACGAGAGAGTGGAATTCTAGGTTAGCCGCTAGGTCTTTGTTTGAGTGGGTCAGGGTGGAGTCACACTTTTTTTCTGCAGTGTTTAGAGGTAGAGTGGTTATTTTCTAAAAGTTTACTGTCTCACTAAAAGCTACATCTTTCCTGGGCCTTTGGCTAGAGAGAACAGACTCTTCTTGGAACTTTTTTTTGTGTGTCCATTGGTATTTCTAGATTACTGGCTTCTTTAGCTTGAGGTCTGATATACGGAAGGCCAGAAGAAAACCTAGGTAATTTACCATAGTGTCATTCCTCAGGTTCTGAATTCTCTAGCCAGTCTGCCTTCTTTCTACCTTTTAGAATCTTTTTTTTTTTAATTTCAGGATATTATGGGGGTACAAACATTTTGGTTACATGTTATGACTAGAGTCTTCTTCGTCTTTTTTTTTTTTTTTTTTTTTTTGAGACAGAGTCTCACTTTGTTGCCCAGGCTAGAGTGAGTGCTATGACGTCAGCCTAGCTCACAGCAACCTCAAACTTCTGGGCTCAAGAAATCCTCCTGCCTCAGCCTCCCAAGTAGCTGGGACTACAGGCATGTGCCACCATGCCTGGCTAATTTTTTCTATATATGTATTAGTTGGCCAATTAATTTCTTTCTATTTATAGTAGAGACGGGGTCTCGCTCTTGCTCAGGCTGGTCTCGAACTCCTGACCTCGAGCGATACTCCCGCCTCGGCCTCCCAGAGTGCTAGGATTACAGGCGTGAGCCACCACAACCAGCTAAGAGTCTTCTTAATATTTGTTTTATATACAATGCCCAGGATTTTTAGTTGTACTTAGAGGGAGGAATAGACAAAAGTACTTCTGCTGCATCTTCCCAGAATTGGAAGTCTCCATATGAGAAATTTGAAAACACAAGGACACGTTAGTCTTCCGAGGAATGGCATCATTATGTAACCTCTGGAAATCTCCACTTTACACTTGCAAAAGAATGAGAGTGAAAAAGGGAATTTTAATAACATTATTATCCTTATTATGAAAAAAATTTTGACCTTGTAGGTCTCTGAAGAACTGCTGCCTTAAATTATAGTCTATCCAGGGACCTGGAAGTATTAATCTTGACAATATCAATTTTAAAGCAGTTTTTGTTAGATACCTACTGTTCTAGTCAAACACTGATCTAAGTGCTGGGGATATATTAAATAGCAGTGTATGAGATAGACAAAGTCCCTGCCCTCATAAGCTTTGAGTTCTTTGAGTCGATTGCCTTGACAAATGAATTAAGTCACAAGTTTTCTATTTGCCTAAGCTAAGTCCTTACATTCATATCTCAGGATTTGTCAGGGTGTGTGTGTAGCTGTTTATTTACAGCAGGTGAGGCAGTACAGCTGTGGTTGTTGATAGGAGAAGTTCCGGCTACTGAGCAGACTGTGGTGCTCAAAGGCAGTGAGATGATAGAGAGTGGATTGCGATACTTTGTTGTCCAGATAGCATGATTTTGTAGATTATTTCTCCTCCCTCCATACCTCCCTTCCTGTCTTACTCCCTTCCTTATTTTCTCCCCTTATTCCTTCCTTCTTCCTTCTTTTCTTTCATTCCTTCCTTCAAAATTGAGTTGTATGTAGACTGCTTCCTCAGATTATCCTTCCAATTCTAACTGTTCTTTCACCGTGGTGAAGTTATAGCCTCACACTTCATTATTCATTTTACATATATATTTATATATAAATACATATATACATATTTATATGTAATAAATATATACATACTTATATGCTAAGCACCTGCTCCAGTTCAGACATAGTGCTAGGCACTTAGCAATAACACTAAAAATTACACATGAAGCCCATTAGTCTTAGAGTAAGAGTTGGAATATTTTAGTGCCATGGCTTAAAAAGATCACTGACTGTAAGACAGGCAATATAGAGCTTTCACGTCCCTGAGCATTCTAGCTTCCAATGTTAACTGGCTTTAACAATTCCTTTGTGTGAATCCACCACAACATTTAAGAATGGATTGACTTTGAAAACTTTCCCACCCTTTCTACCACTCCCAGCATCTAACTTGTAAAAATAGGACTTGACTTGCCTTTTCTTGAGGCGTTGCTCTTTTTTTTGAGACAAGAGTCTCACTCTGTCGCCTGGTCTAGAGTGCGGTGGTGTCAGCCTACCTCACAGCAACCTCAAACTCCTGGGCTCAGGTGATCCTCCTGCCTTAGTCTCCCAAGTAGCTGGGACTACAGGTGTGTGTCACCACACCCAACTAATTTTTTCTATTTGTACTAGACACAGGGTCTCCCTCTTGCTCAGGCTAGTCTTGAACTCCTGACCTCAAGCTATTCTCCTGCCTTAGCCTCCCAGAGTGCTAGGATTACAGGTATGAGTCACTGTACCCGGCTGAGGTATTGCTCTTAAGGGAAGTCTGATATTAGGCATCAAAATATGCTAAGTATGGCTATGATTGGAAACTCTTTTATTTTCTTGGCCTAGGACTATCAGGGGTTCAAAAGTAAATATTGTTAACATTCTTTAGACTCTATGGAATAGCAAGAAACAAATATTGTGCAAATTACAGTTTTGGAAAGATGAGTACAATACAATTAGTAATGCATGAAAACCAATAGCAAGTAACTGAGAAGAAGGGGTAAAGTGATTCTTTTATGTCAAAGGGAGAAAGCTGAATTTTTGTATTTTGATTTTCCTATTTTTAAGACACCTGTGTCTCACTTGCTACAATCACAAATTCCAACTGTGAATAATGGAGATCATTGTATGGGTATAAATAGTGTATCGACTGCTCTTTCCAGTCTATAACACATCTTCCTTGTTGACACCAAAAAGCAATGAATGAGGCATTTTATTAAAACCTAGGCTTGTGGTTCTAATCAAAGGTCACTGGTTGGCTCTCACTTTCAGTTTTAGATTTGTCTATGTTTGATCAGGGGGCAGCAACGAAATTATTATGACAAAGACTTTGTACTAGTCTGTATCTGTCTGTTGAAACTTGAAAGTCTTTGGAACTGTGATGCTGACAGCACGTGAACACTGCAAGAAAGTGCAAGCTGTGTAACGTCTTAAAGAAACTTTCAAGTATCATCTTCCTTTTGTGTTGTTTGAAAGAGTTTCAGATACTATTATGGTACTAGTGAAAAGGTGTTTTATTGATTAAAGAAGATTTTTTCCCCTAGCAAATATGCATTAAGACAGTCTTCCTATTACTTTTTCTGTTCACTCCCTGCTTTATACAGCAAGTTCATTAACATGCAGATATGCAGTGATTGAAGTCAGACTGCTTTTTACAGTGGAGTTGTCTTGATATAATGAGCTCCTCTTTAATGTTCAAAAAATTGTTGTTACTTTCTAAAAGGGGTTGTTTGTGAATTTCATTAAATTTAATCTTCTCTTCAAACAATTTCAGCATTGTTCAGTTTACTACAATTAAAATGCTTTCTGATGCTAAAAAATAACTTTTTACAGATGTATCACAAATGTAAGCACTGTGAGAGGGGCTTTGTTTTTTACTTTGAAAGAAAAAGCTGCTATTTAGCTGAGAATTCTCATTTTTTAAATTGACGCTCCATATGGAAAATCAGAAGAGGGTACCCTTACTGTATTGCTAAACAGGCTAGTTTGCTCATGAGGGTTATGTTTCACAACTAGTTCATTCTATCCCTGGACTAAAGCATTGGTCTAATCATGGTTGAAAAACAAGGGCCTTAACCTTGCTTTCTCAGTTTACTAGAGTACAACCCCTTCATTTTTAGAATGTTGGAAGTCTTGAGAAAGAACAGATATAGTGAAGTTAGGTTTCTGCTTTGGGCAAAAGTTCTCAGAGGGATGAATGAGAAACCTGACTAAATTCTCAGTAGCAGAGCAGTGATTATTGTTCATAGTGAATAGCTTTGTTCTTTGTAAATTATCCTTTTACTTAGGCCCTGGTCAGTAGGACTTGAATGGTATGAGAGCAATCCTTAACATCTTTTGAAGACTGGGCACAGAAAGAGATAGAATATCTTTCTGGAGAATATCTAGCAGATGGAAGGTTTAAAAATTTCCAGGTGGTATCCAGAAACTTTTATTGTTGCTTCACTTTTGGTACTTGATATTGGTCTGTTCAGGAATTCTATTTCTTTATGATTGGCCTAGGGAGGCTGTGTGTTTCTAAGAATTTGTCCATTTTCTCAGTGTTTTCAAGTTTATGTACATAGAGGTTTTGATAGTATTTATAGATGATATTTTGTATTTCTGTGGTATCAGTTGTAATTTCTCCTTTTTCATTCCTGATGTAGTTTATTAGAGTCCTTTCTTTTCTGCTTCTCATGAATCTAGCACGAAAAGTGTCAATTTTGTTTATTTTTTCAAAAAACCAACTTTTTGTTTTATTAATCTTCTGTATAGTTTTTTTTTGTTATCAATTTCATTTAGCTCTGCTCTTCTCTTTGTTATTTCTTTTCTTCTTCTGAGTTTGAGGTTGGTTTGCTCATCCTATTCCAGTTCTTTGAGACAATTGATTAGATTGTTGATTTGTGATCTTTCTGTCTTTTGGATGTAGGCATTTATGGATATAAATTTTCCTCTTAGGACTGCTTTAACTGTGTCCGCTAGATTTTGATAACTTGTATCTCCTTTATTATTTAGTTCAAAGAATCTTTTGATTTCCATCTTAATTTCCTCCTTAATGCAGTAATTGTTCAGGAGAAGATTGTTTAGCTTCCATGCCTTTGTGTAAAGATGAGAGTTTCTGTTGGAGTTGATTTCTAATTTTATTCCACTCTGGTCTGAGAAGATGCATGGTATAATTTCTATTTTTTAAAATTTGTTGAGACATGCTTTGTGGCCTAGGATCTGGTCAATCTTAGAGATGTCCTATGAACTGATGAGAAAAACATGTATTCAGTGTTTTTTGGGTAGAATGTTCTGTAAATGTCAGTCATGCCCATTTGTTCTAGAGTTCTGTTTAAGTCCATTGTTTTTTGTTTATTTTCTGTTGGGAGGATTTGTCCTCTTCTGTCAGAGAGGTGTTGAAATCCTCGAATATTATGGTGTTGCTGTTTATCATTTTGTTTATATCAAGTAAGATTTGCTTCATGTATCTTGGTGCACCTGAGTTAGGTGCATAAATATTTAGAATTGTTATATCTTGTTGAATTGTACTCTTCACCATTATATAGTGACCATCTTTGTCTTTTCTTACTTTTGTTGATTTGATGACTAAGTTATCTGAAATTAGAACTGCCATGCCAGCTTTCTTTTGGCTTCTGTTGAAATAATTGTTTTCCATCCCTTCACCTTGAGTCTGAATGCATCCTTGTGGGTTAGATGTGTTTCCTGAAGACAGCAGGTACTTGGCTTGTGTATATTTATCCATTTTCCCAGCCTATGTCTCTTTAGTGGGCAGTTCAAGCCATTCACATTTATTGAAAGAATTGATAAGTGGGGCAGATTTATCTTCATCCTGTTGAGTGGAACTTTGTTGCTTTGTTTTCTCTCTTGAGCCATTATGGTATCTGGCATTTGACCTTTAGCTTTTGGATGATTTTATACTGGTGAGTGTTTATTGTGCTGATCTGTGTGTAACAATATTCTGAATACTTTCAGGAGGGCAGGTCTTGTCTTGATGAATTCCCTCAGTCTTTGCTTTTCTGAGAAGGTCTTTATTTCTCCTTTGTATAAGAAACTTAAGTTTTGCAGGGTACAAGATTCTAGGCTGGGAATTATTGTGTTTGAGAAGAGTGAGAATGGGGCCCCAGTCTCTTCTGGCTTATAAGATCTCAGCCAAGAAGTCTGCAGTTAGTCTGATGGGTTTTTCTTTGTAGGTAACTTGCTTCTTTTGCCTTACTGCTCGTAGGAGGGCCTCTTTCATGTTTATTTTGGCCAGTCTGATGACTATGTGTCATCGTGTCTTCCCATTTTCAATGAATCTCCCAGGAGTCCTTTGAGCTTCTTGTACTTAGATATCTAGATTTTTAGCAAGGCCTGGGAAATTTTCCTCCATTATATCTTCAAATAATTTATCCAACCCTTGTGTATTTTCTTCTTCACCCCCAGGGATGGCTATAATTCTCATGTTAGGCCTTTTACATAATCCCACATTTCTTGTAGGATTTGCTCTTTTATTTCTCTGCTCTATGTCTGTGGCTGACTTATTTAATTGAAAGGTGTTATCTTCTTTCCCTGAGATTCTTTCTTTTGTTTGATCTACCGTATTCTTGAGGCTTTCCACTGTGTTTTGTAATTCCTTGAATAAATTCTTCATTTCCAGAATTTCTGTTTGATTTTTCTTTAATATATCAATTTCTTCAGTGAATTTTTCTTTCAAGTCCTGGATTTTATTTTTGTGATTTCTTTGTGTTGGGTATCCATTTTCTCTTGCATATCATTGAGTTTTCTGATAATCCACGTTTGAAATTCTTCTGTCATTTTAGTGTTATGGATTTGGTTGATATCCACCACTAGACAGCTGGTGTTCTTCTTTGAAAGTGTGCTTTTCATTTGATTCTTCATACTTCCAGAGTTTTTTTGCTGATTCCTTCCCATTTGGATCAGCTGTTGCTTCTTACCTTTAGATTTTCATTTAGATAATGACATGCCCAGTTTAGTCTCTGAGCTAGTAGGTGGTGTTTGTGGGTGCAATTTGGCCACACCCTATATGATGAGTCAGTAGGTGCAGTACAAGGATGTGCAAATTGATCTCCCTGTCAGTAGGTGGCACTTGCTGGGAGGAGCAAGCTGTAGTGTTGTTTTTGGGTCCTGTAACCAGGTCTCATTCCTCTGGAGAGGCATTCTTTTGCCTCAGGTGACAGGTGGATCTCTGGGACTTCCAGGTGTATCCTTATTCTCCACCTCAGCATGGGGCAGGTGAGTGAGTGAGGCTGGACAGAGCTGGATTGGGTGAGCCTGCCCTTAAGCTGCACAAGTGCTTTTAGCAGGGGTCAAAGGTCTGTTCTCTGCTTATCAACAAGGCTGTTAGGGAGGGACTGAAATGGCCTCACTCAGCCAAAAAGTCTATGTGTTGGGGTAGGGCTGTCTGATGCCTGCCATTTGGTGCAGGGCTCGTTCCTTTCCACCCTCCCCTATTCCACAATTTCTCCTGGGCCTCTGCTAGCAGGCATGACTGCAAGCCAGTGGATCTTCCCTGACTGTGATGCGAGCTGGGAGGTTCCTTGCCCAGGATTGCAGCCTCAGCTGGAAGTGTGGCCCTCCCATGGGAGGAGTGTTGCTCCTCAAGCATGCTGCAGCTAGGATCCACTCTGATATGCTCCTGAAGGCACACACACCTCAGTAGACTAGTTCACAAATATCCCTTCTTTGCCCCTGGGCAATGTGATTGAGACATGGATGTATGGGATCTGTCCTGCAGGCCTGTTCTCCAGGCCTGGAGATCAATCTTTGACCTTTCCAGGGAGAATAGTGCTGATCTCAAATTACCTATGGGGTGCCCAACCTGAATCAATGTCTCTCCGCCTGAGGATTTTCCATGCTCTGCTGGTGTTACCAGGCAAGCAGCACCTGGGAGGGCTGGTGGATAGGGAGCTCACAGTCCAAGTATCCCTCAGTCCACTGTAGGGCCCCAAATAGAAAGGTGCCATTCCTCGTGGATGCCTCTGTGTGGTGGCTAAATTGTCTTTCTCGGCAGTCTCGGGTAGGGAAGGGGAAGGGGAGAATGAAGCAATATGACGTTTGCTGATTGGCTCAAGTTTATGTGGTGGGAGGTGCCCTGAGGGAGCTGGGAGCCTGGTGCCCTGTCTGCAAGAGGTTCACTGCTCCTTGGCACCAGTCATCTCTGGGCTGGTGTTAGCAGGTTTCTCCAGCAGCTCAGGAGCCCACCAGCAGTCCAAGATGCAAGGGAGGAGAAATTTAACCACTACTTTTGTTGCTGGTCTCAAACCTCTTGGTGTTTAGACCCTGCTGATGCCTTTCTCCTTCTAGTTCTGCTCCATGCCTTCTTCCTGTGGAGTCTCCTGTTATTTCAGGCACCCTTCCTTCTGACCCTTATCCAATCTATGTTTGTCTCCCTGTTTATTTTTTTCACTTTCATCTAAAATCTATCTTTCTTGCAGAGACACTCTGGCCGGCAGTTTTTCTCATCTGTCATCTTGCTGTTGTAGTTCAGTTTTATGTTAATTAAATCAGAAGCTTCACAAAAGAAAGGATAGCTGATAAGCTGATACTAGGCAGGAACATTCCAGAGCTAGTGTATAGTCAAGAGGAAATTTGTATGTGGGAATGGGTTTACTGGACACATTTAATGTGGAATGTATTTTCCGGGGGAGTTAAGATGTGAGGAAGAGAGAACAAAGAGAGAGGGACAAATTGGAATAAAGTAAAGGCTTAAGAAATTTGTCAAATGTGATACAGATGCCATATAAAAAACTTCTTTAGTTTACTTTGCCTGTCTTCACACTTCACATCAAAACACATAGATACACAAACTTTACACTCAGGAGACTTGACTTCTCTGATAATATTTTGCCGTATTTAAGTGACATTGAAATGGAGAGATGAAATTTTATAAGGAACCATAGTTATATTTACTAGTTGTGATTAGGGTATTCAATAAGACTAAAGGAAAACATGACATTTTGAGAATATCTTCAAGAGTTCTGGGATTCTGAAGCTAGGGAGACATTTAACTGACATTGATAAAGGAAAATTATGTGTGGCAATCAAATTATGGTATGTAAGAATAATGAAAGTTAGAGAATACTAAAGTCAGAAATTCCTAGTATGATGGTACTTAACTTGATTTCAGAAGTAGTGTGAGCTAAGGGCTAAGAGTTGTTACATTATTGGTCTACAGAATAAAATTTGTGCCTTCTATATTCTATGAATTAATTTCTCATGCTTTTTATTATATGCAAAAAGCAACAAAACAAAGTGTAGGAACAATAATATTTAAATTTTAGCAACAATTTGAATAACTGTAAATTTATGCTTATAAAATGTTATTTGATGAAAGCAAAACAATATTATATGGCATGATACTGGGTACTTCATCAATCTGAAATGTTAAATATATTTTTTTGAAATGTTAAATATTTTAATCAATAAAAAATGTTACAGATGTCTGTCCTAGATTAAAAACTAATGTTTTTATGTTCATTTCTGCATGTGATTCTTTGGTTATATTTGAACTATACTTAAAAAGGATGCCCACTGTCATTTCTATTCAACATAGTGCTGTAAGTCCTAGCCAGAGGAATCAGGCAAGATAAGGAAATTAAGGGCATCCAAATGGGGAAAGAAGAGGTCAAACTATTATTCTTTGCTGAAAACATGATCTTATATCTAGAAAACCCCAAAGATTCTGCCAAGAGACTCTTGGAAGTAATAAATAAATTCAGCAAAGTCTCAGGCTACAAAATCAATGTACATAAACAAGTAGCATTCCTATATACCAATAACAGTCAAGCTTAGAATCAAATCAAAGACTCACTACCTTTTATAATAGCTACAGAGAAAATAAAATACCCAGGAATATATTTAACCAAGGAGGTACAAGATCTCTACAAAGAAAACTACTAATCACCGAGAAAGAAAATGGCAGATGGTGTAAGCAAATGGAAAAACATATCATGCTAATGGATCAGCAGACTCAACATTGTGAAAATGTCCATACTACCCAAAGTGGTTTACAGATTCAATGCAATCCCCATAAAAATACCAATGTCATTTTTCACAGATCTAGAAAAAAATAATTCTGCGATTTGTTTGGAAACAGAAAAGAGCTCTAATAGCCAAAGCAACCTTAAGCAAAAGGAGCAAATCTGGAGGCATCGCTTCACGAAACTTTAAGCCATACTGCAAGGCTATAGTAATGAAAATAGTATGGAACTGGCACAAAAATACAGACATAGACAGAGAACAGAACAGAGAACCCAGATATAAAATCATCCATATATTGCCATCTGATCCTTGACAAATTAGACAGCAGTATACACTGGGGAAAAAAATCGCTATTCAATAAATGGTGCTGGGAAAATTGGATAGTCACATGTAGAAGATTGAAACAGGATGCATATCTCTCACTGCTCACAACAAATAATTCAAGATGTATAACAGTTTTAAGTCTAAGACATGAAACCATAAGAATTCTAGAAGAAAATGTTGGAAAAACTCTCCTAGGTATTGGCCTAGACAAAGAATTTATGAAGAAGTCCCCAAGGGCAATCACAGAAGCAACAAAAATAAATAAATAAATGGGACTTGATTAAATGAAAAAGCTTTTGCACAGCCAAGGAAATAGTCAACATAGCAAAAACACAACCTATAGAATGGGAGAAGGTATTCACATGCTGTATATCCAATAAAGGGCTAATAACCAGAATCTACAAGGAACTGAAGCAAATCAACAAGAGAAAATTAAACAACCCATTAAGAAGTGGGCAAAAGAGATGAACAGAAGCTTTTCAAAAGAATATAGAGTAATGGCCAATACACATATGAAAAAATGCTCAATGTCACTAATCATCAGAGAAATGCAAATCAAAATTTTAATGAGATATAGCTTAATCCCAGTTAGAATGGCTTTTATCAAAAAGTCCCAAAACAACAGATGCTGGCATGGATGAGGAGAGAAAGGAAGACTTATACAATGAAGGTAGGACTGCAAAATCGTGCAGTCTCTATGGAAAATAATATGGAGATTTCTCAAAGAACTAAAAGTAGAACTAACTTTTGATCCAGCAGTCACACTACAGGGTATTTACCCAAAGAAAAAAAGTCACTTTATCAAAAAGATACTTGCACTAGAGTGTTTACTACAGCACAATTATAATCTCAAAGATGTGGAATCAAACTAAGTGCCCATTAATTCATGATTGTATTAATAAAATGTGGTATATTTACACCATTGAGCACTACTCAGCCATAAAAAATGAATTAATACCTTTTGCAACAAACCAGATAGAACTGGAAACCATCCTCCTAGGTGATGTATGACAAGAATGGCAAAACAAACACCATATGTATGTACTCACTATTAAATTGGAACTAACCAATCAGCACTCATGTGTACAGATGGAATTAAAACTCAACGGAAATCATGCAGGTGGCAGGAGGGAGGAGGGAATGGGTGAAATCATACCTAATGAGTAAAATGTACACTATCTTGGTGATGAGCACATTTATAACTTTGACCCAAGCAATACAAAAGCAATCTATGTAGCTGAAACATTCATACCCCCATAATATTCAGAAATAAAATAAAATAAAATTTTAAAAAGAGGAGGAAGCCACAGTTATTCTTTAATTGCATTTCGATATTTGGGCCAATGGATGTAGTTGGAGTACTTTTATTTAGTGGGAGGAAGTGTGAAAAATGTGATGATTTCTGAGAAAAAACCAACAAGTTAGATTAGCATTGCAAATAGTTTTCAGAACATCTAATCATTTAGTATAGTTTTCAGCCATATTTCCATTTATTTTATTCAGATTTAACTGAAGGCCAGATAGTGTTGTGGTTTAGGGACATGTGTAATATCAGTGCTTTGGATTTGTTTTCTTTCTCATTTTTAAGCTATGGTTGTAATGAATTTCTGATAATTATGACTAATACGCCCAGCCATCCTGGCTATTTGAACCCATTACTAAACGATTGTTTCTAATGATGATTGTACATTCATTTAAGAACCATTTGTTAGATGCTAGAGGTGGAAGATATTATGGAATATAATTAAGAACTATGGCATTCTTTTGAGTTAGTCCTTATTTTGAATCAGGATAAAATTTTTATCTTTTTTCTTTTACATAAAAATATAAATACATTAATAAAAAACCTAGAAGTGGCAGGCTAGTTTTTCCAATCAAGATATCAAAATCAGAATCTTGAGAAAAATATTCATATTAAAAAACCCATGTGTGTATAGAATTAGCAAAACATGTTATTGGATTATTGGTAAATATGAACAAGTTAGTATTTTACCTAACTAGTCAAGGGCACATGGTAGAAGGCACTTCTGTTTATTATGTTTATCATATTTCTACTTTTTAAAGTGATTTAACTTTCTTGTGGATGAAATCTCTGGTAAAAATTCTTATGTGTTTAAGATTCTACAGGTATTCCTTCTATCTAATTGCATTTTTGTATTCAGTAGTATGGTAGAGAAATTATAGTTAAAATAATTTATTATATATTTCAAAATAGCTAGAAGAGAAGATTTTTAATATTCCCAACACAAAGAAAAGATAAATGTTTGA
Organism: Microcebus murinus; assembly: GCF_040939455.1. Classification (NCBI taxonomy): domain Eukaryota; kingdom Metazoa; phylum Chordata; class Mammalia; order Primates; family Cheirogaleidae; genus Microcebus; species Microcebus murinus. The sequence continues at coordinate 45,717,044 of NC_134107.1, forward strand.
GGTGATGGTTTTCCCAATTACCCTGATGTGATCATTACACATTGTCTACAGGTATAAAAATATCACATGTACCCCCAAAATGTATATAATTATTATGTATCAATAAAAAATAAAAAAGACTTTATATATAATAATAATGATAATACATTTTATTTGAGAAACAAATGCTTAAATTAACCATTGCATCTGTGCAAAAATAATTTAAAAAAGAAATATAGTTATGTTGTTAGATGATCAGCTCATTAGTGGTAATTTAGACTAATAAATATACACACTGTAAGATTTAATAAGTTTTCATAGCACTGTTAAGTTTTAATGCAAAGGTTAAAAAATTCTTTTCCTTTTCAGATTGTTGAATTTTTTTATATTATTGAGACCACAGATTTTACCTGTTTGTTTATATATTTATTTTTGGTTGTGAATTTTATAAATTATCTTACTGGTTAGTATGTGATAGAGATTGAGTTCTTCTCCATTTTTAGGTATTAACATATGAAATATTCAGAAAAGTTATCCTGTACATCTTTTTAAGTAGTCAATGACCTTATCTTTTGCTAAAATCAAACGACATTCAATACTGATACTATGGAGAGCGGAATCAAAATAGACACCTAATTATAATTACTTTTTTCCATGTCATTATATTACTACGTGCAGAACAACTGATTTTTAAGAGATCATACAACTGCTGAATTTTGGCAGGTACAAAGAGTTTTTTTCTTTGGTTTTCTCTCCTTCCCCCTTCCTGTTTTTATCCTGTGTAGTATTTATTGGAACAGTTCAAACTGACCTCTTTCTTGTAAGATTTAATTTTAATTCTTATAGTTTATAGGAAATAGCAGAAGGACAAAGGGAAGTTAATATGTTTTTGATTGCTTCATATTTTCAGAAATTCTTAACATTTATGATACAGTTCAATTGTTAAATGCATAAGGATAATTTTAGGGGAAATCATTATGAAGACTTATACCAAATGCTATATAATTAGGTGCCATAATTACTGATTTTTAAATAAAATCAAATGTGAGCAACATGAAGGCAGGGTCTATGTCTTCTTAACTGTTCTGACTCATTATGCAGTATTATGTCTGGTACATAGTGGATATTCTATAGTTATTGTAAGAATGAAGGAAAACAGGATGGGAGGGAGAAAAAAACGTAAATTGATTGGACAAAGTGATAAATTCCATGTTACTCTGTTGTGCATTCTTTGGCTGATTCATTGCTCTCTCAGACAGATAACAAACAGGTTTATGGTCTTTACACTGAGCATGAACATGGTATAATTTTGAAAAACAATATCAAAGGCTTTGAGCATTTTTATTTGCTTATTAGTTCACAGTGATTCAGTTCTTTTCCCTCCTGCTCATTTTTTGTTGGATGGCATGGGGAAATAACAAGACTAGAGTTGTATATAACATTTCAAGAAAAGCTTTGATGATTACTATCACCATCTTTATTGTTTCTTCTTTTGAAACTACAGATCTTTGTGACCAATCCTCTTTTTAAATTGACTAAGTACTACCTCCCAGTGGGGCCTACTATTTCCTAAATGGCTCTGTTGACTATCCTAAGACATTTTAAATACTCTGTAACATGTATATGATATTTAACATATTAATTACCATATGGGTTGTATTTAACTCATGCTAGTTTTGAGCCCGGGGCCTTGTGAAGCAAAACCTGGGCTAAACCCTGCAGTCATGAAAATATTACTTGTTGATGTTCTTATTGTTACAATTAATATTGACAGTGTAATTCTAAAAATGTGGATTAAATGAATACAAGTCAATAACAAATTTTTAATTAAATCAGAAAGGATCATTTTGTTTTCAAAGTTTCTATTCTATTTTCTATATTCTCTAAAACACCATGGCCCCCAGGAAAAAGTTTTTTTTCTAGTGTGCCAGTCAATGTATTAAAGAGTCAAAGACATTCACTAGTTAGTCCATTGACAGAAAATGGTCTATTAATCATTTTTTAGATAAGGTCATTGATAAAGTGGTGTTAGGAGTGAAACTTATCTATCCTGTCTTTATTTGTTGTCATTTTACTTACTGTCAGTTTTATTCTGGTTGTTTGGAGTTAAGGGTACCAATCTACGTAAGATGCTCTAGGATCAATGCCTCTTTAGAGATTTGGTCTCCACTGGAAAAGATGGATGCTGGGTTGTAGCCATTTACACGCCTCTCTTTTGAAGTGCTGTTGTTTCAAGTGTCTTCCTTTCACAGATACATTAATTACTAGAAGGACAGGTACAAAGAAATAAAATAGTTTTTAAAATAATAAATTCTTGTATTTAAAGTCTAGATTTCAATCCTTTTGTTGACACTGATGTTTAGTGTTTTAATTATGAAATGTAATAATTATCATTGCATCATAATGATCCCCATATTCATATAATGTTATTTTTCAAATAATTTCATATATATGAAAGATTTTTACTCACTACAAGATAGATGTTATGCAATACTATTTTAATTTTCCTGGTTCTCCATCTATGTAAGAGTCCTGCGATATTTAAGTCAGACTAACCTGAGTGTCAGCCCAGAGAAAGGGTGAAATTATTTATAGCAGAGGATCTCATTCTAACCCTTTAGATCTTCCTTTATAAATTTTAGGATGTTATGTAAAGTTTTTATTAAAAAAGAAAACAATAAACCTTAAAACCCCTGTTAGGCTGACAGTCCTGAATCTCACTTTTCTGTAACTCCCAGGATTAGGTAATGTAAAGAACACATTTCCCTTTTTTTTGTGTGTGTTTTTTTGTTTTTGAGACAGAGTCTAGCTTTATTGCCATGGCTAGAGTGCAGTGGTGTCATCATAGCTCACTGTAACCTCAAACTTCTGGGCTGAAATGATCTTCTGCCTCAACCTCCTGGGTAGCTGGCACTACAGGTGTGTGCTACTATACTGGCTAATTTTTATATATATTTTGTGTTTTTTTGTAGACACAGGGTCTTGTTCTTGCTCAGACTGGTCTCAAACTCTTGACCTCAAACAATCCTTTTGTCTTGGCCTCCCAGAATGTTAGGATTATAGGCATGAGCCACCACGACCAGCCTAAAGTATGTATTTCTTTATGAAGTATCATAGGTAGCAGTATCTGGTTACTAAATGTTTAAAAAAATCACTTTCATTTGTTGAAATCTCTACTTGTCGAGCGTAATGAATGTTTCACTTACCTTATTCATTTGACCAGACCAACAGACTCACTCTTAAGTGTCAATAGATTACAAAAAATCTCTACAAACTTCTACAACGACTCTCAGAATGAGATACATTTTAATTGCATGTATTATTTGGTGGGGGGTGGTAAATGAGGGTGACCTTTATAAATTACATAAATCTGACTTTTGGTCTGGAGAATTTGCCTCTGCCATACACATATAAGTTTTTACTTTATTCATAAAATGTCAGCTATACAGTATGTAGTTTTCTGTTTTGATTTTAGCTCAATAGATTTTTATGATTCACAGGGAGATTTTTTTTTTTTTTTTTTTTTGAGGTGGAATCACTCTATATCCCAGGCTGGAGTACAGTGACGTGATCGTCACTCACTGAAGCCTTGAACTCCTCAGCCCAGCAATCCTACTGTCTCAGCCTCCCAAGCATCACCATTGCTTGGCTAGTTTTTTTTTTTTTTTCTTACTATGTTGCTTAGACTAGTCTTGAACTCCTGGTCTCACACAATCCTCCTGCTTCAGCCTCCCAAAATATAAGGATTACAGGTGTCAGCCACTGCACCAGGCTGTGGCTTTATTTTTATGTATGGTATGATAGTGTGAGTTAAGGATTGTTTTTCTCCCACTTGAAGTACTTTCTTTAACATTTCTTGTAGTGTAGGTCTGCTGCTGTTGAATTATCTCCAAACATTTATTTTTCTGAAAAAGTCTATCTTGCCTTCATCTTAGAAAGATATTTTTGTGAGGTTTAGGATTCTTAGTTGGCTGTTTTTATTTCTTCAGTATTTTAAAGGTGTTATTCATGGTCTGTGGGCTTACATAACTTATAATGAAGACTCATTCTCATTTTTGTTCCTCCATATGCATTGTGTAATTTTACCCCTTTTTGGCTACTTTTAAAATGTTTTCTTTTTAACTGTTTTGTGGTAATTTGATTGTGATGTACCTTGTGTCTTGTTTTTTAAAAATAATACTTGCAATTATATTTATTTATTAATTTTTAAAATTTTCCCCTTCATTTTATTTCATAAATTATTAAATCAACTATTATTATTAAATAATATTATTAAATATTTAATAATAAAATACTTAATAATATTTAATAATAAAAATTATTAAATCAACATTGTCCTAAACACTGTAAAGGACATTTTAAAATAATGTAAAGTCATCATCTACTTTTATTTTAGTTTTTTAACACAGTTGTGATCATAGTATGTATATAATTTTGTGTTCTACTCTTTCTTTAAAAAAGTTTTTATTGATGCATATTTGTTCATATTCATGGGGTACATGTGATATTTTGTTATACGCATAGAATGTGCAATTATCAAATGAGAGTTTTTAGGATATCTGTCACCTTGAGTATTTATCATTTCTATGTGTTGGGAACATTTCAAGTCCTCTCTTTTAGCTATTAATATTCTGAAATATACAATATGTTGTTATTAAGTATAGTCACCCTACTCTGCTATCAAACATTAGAACTTATTCCTTCTATCTAACTGTTTTACCCATTAAACAACTTTTCTTCAGCCCTTTCTGACACATACCCTTTTCCAAGCCTCTGGTAACTATCATTCTACTCTCTACCTCTATGAGATAAACTGTTTTTGGCTCCCACACATGAGTGAGAACATGTGACATTTGTCTTTCTGTGTTTGGCTTATTTCACTTAATATAATGACTTACAGTTCCATTCACATTACTTCAATGACAGACAGGTTTTCATTCTCTTAATGTCCTTAGTTAAATTTATTGTTAGATTTTTTTTTGTAGCTATTTTAAGTGGGATTGTCTCCTTGATTTCTTTCTCAGCTATTAGGTTGGTACAAAAGTAATTGCAGTTTTGAACCATGAATTTTAAATCATTATAACTAGGCTCAAACAGATGTTTGTTAGTCTAAATAGAAACCATTACAATCAATACATGTTTGCCAATGAGAAATAAGTTTGCTTATTCCTATAGTGTAAAAATCCAGGCTTCAGGATTCCATAAACTCCTGGAAAGTATCCTCTGTATCCTTCTGGTTGTAGAAGCGTTTTCCCTGTAAAAAGTTGTCGAGATGCTTGAAGAAGTAGTAGTCAGTTGGTGAGAGGTCAGGTGAATATGGTGGATGAGGCAAAACTTTGTAGCCCTTTGTTCAACTTTTGAAGCATTGGTTGTGTGATGTGTGCTCAGGCGTTGTCATGGAGAAGAACTGGGCCCTTTCTGTATATTTTCTTTGGGAAATGGCTATTTAAGTCTTCCGCTGATTTTAGAATTGGCTTGTCTTTTCATTGTTGAGCTTTAAGAGTTCTTTTTATATTCTGGGCAATAACCCCTTATTGGATACATGATTTACAGCTATTTTCTCCATTCTATGGGTGAATTTTCCTTTCACTTTCTTGATAGTGTTCTTTGATACACAGAAGTTTTCAGTTTTGATGAAATCTAATGTATACATTTTTTTCTTTTGTTATTTGTGCTGTTCGTGTCATATCTAAGAAACTGTTGACAAATCCAAGGCTATGAATATTTACCCCCATGTTTTCTTCTGAGTTCTTTAGTTCTAATTCTTACATTAAGGACTTTTATCTATTTTGAGTTAATTTAAAAAATATGGTATGAGGTAAGGATCTTTGCATGTGGATATCCAGTTTTATTAGTACCTTTTCTTGAAGAGAATATTTTTTTGGTTTTGGATGGTTTTGTAACCCTTGTTCAAAAACAGTTGACCATAGATACATAGGTTTATTTCTGAACTGTCATTTCTGTTCACTTGATCCATGTCTGTCCTTATGGCAATACCACACTGTTTTGATTACTCTAACTTTGTGGTAAATTTTGAAATTAGAAAGTGTGAATCTTCTAGCTTAGTTTTTGTTTTTCAAGACTGTTTTGGCTATTAGGCATCCTTAGCAATTTCACATGAATTTTAAGATCAGCTTTTTCATTTCTTCAAAAAAGGCCTTGGGTTTTGTTAGGTATTGCATTCAATCTGTAGATTCATTTGCTGAGTATTGCCATCCTAACAATATTAAGTCTTCCAATCTGTGAACACAGATGTCTTTACATTTATTTAGGTCCTTAATTTCTTTCAGTAATATTTTGTAAGGCCTGTAAGTTTTCATTGGATAATGAGCATTGCCAATTTTGTGATGTTGGATACTAGATTTTCTTTTATTCCTTTAAATAATATCATGATGTGTCTGGCACATAGTTAAGTTACTTGAAGTCAGTTATTGAGGCTTGTTTTTAAGCTATGTTAGTGAGGCAGCATTCACTAGGGATAATTTAGGCTCACTACTTGGTGAGACTTTTCTGATGACTCTCTTCAGTCTATATATTATGAGGTCTTTTCAGTGTGGCTGGTGGGAACAAGAAATATTTTTAGCTCTGTGAGCTTCATACATTTTTCAACTTACTGCTTTTCAGTGGTTGTTTTTCCAGCTAGGGTAATTCCTTGAACCCACGGACAGATATCAGTTTGGTCAAAGACTGAATGGGTCACCTCTGTAGATCTCTGAGGTGCTTTCTCTGTGCAGCTGTCTCCTTTTAGTACTCTTCCTTGTTAATTAAGGCCTTCTTGGTCTCTCTAATCATCAGTATTTGTTTCCTCAACTCAGCTAGACCTCTGGGCTTTGTTTAGGACTCCCCCTGTCTATAGTGTGGTGTGAAGACTCCAGGAAAAACTGTTGGCTCACCTAGTTTGTTTCACATTTCTGAGGGATCACAATCCTGCATTGCCTATTACTTAATTTATAAAACTCAGTTTCATATATTTTGGCTGGCTTTCTAGTTGTTTATGGTATGAAGGTAACTCCAGTCCTTATTACTTCATTGTTGTCAGAAGCAGAAGTTGTGAATAATTATATCAAAGAAAAGCCAAATTGAATTTTCACTGATATAAAATGAAGAAAAGAACATCTTAATTCTTGTATAGTGCCTGGTTGAATTTAGGCACCTACTTCCTTAAAAGATTGTTTTAGTCCATTTGTATTGCTATGAAGGAGGCTAGGTAATTTATAAAGAAAAGGTTTACTTGGCTCACAGTTCTGCAGGGTATACAAGAAGCATGGTGCCAGCATCTGCTTCTGGTGAGGGCCTCTGGCTGCTTCCACTCATGGTGGAAAGCAAAAGGGAGCCAGCATGTGCAGAGATCACATGGGGAGGAAGGAAGCAAGAGAGTGAGGAGGGAGGTGCTGGGCTCTTTTAAACAATCAGCTCTCACTGGAATGGGAACTAACAGTGTGAAAGCTCACTCACCAACCCCCACTAGGGAAGGCATTAATCTATTCATGAGTGGGATCTGCCCTATGACCCAAACACCTCTCACTAGTCTCCACCTCTGACATTGGGGATCAAATTTCAACATGATATTTGGAGGGTCAAATATCCAAATTATAGCAAAGATTTATCTTAGAGGTTGCATACATCCTTAATGCTAGTTAATTATTAATGATAATGTTTTTATTATGCCATTTTCAAGTAAATCCTAGCTTAATGGCAAAATAAATGTCCATAATGTTAACAATTTTTTAAAAAATTTAACATTAAAGGCATAGCATCTTATTGGAGTAGATGAAAGGTGTTTCTGGCAGATGGAAGGTGATATATGACGTTAATGTCTCTGTGTTTCAATTTCTTCATGCCTAAGTGAAGATAATAGTACAGTTGTTGGCTGGGCACTGTGGTTTGTGCCTATATTCCTAACACTCTGGAAGCCGAAGCAGCAGGATTGCTTGAAGCCAGGAGTTTGAGACCAGCCTGAGCAAGAGCGAGACCCGGAGACCTCATCTCTACTAAAAATAGGAAAATTAACCGAACAACGTGGTGCATGCTTGTATTGCCAGTCTGGGAGGCTAAGGCAGAAGGCAGAAGGATCGCTTGAGCCCAGGAGTTTGAGGTTGCAGTGAGTCATGATGATGCCACTGCACTCTAATCAGGATGACAGGGTGACACTCTGTCTCAAAAAAAAAAAGAAAAATATAGTTATTGTAAGTATTAAGTGAACAGATTAGTATATATGTAATGTGTTTAGAACAGTGCCAGACATAAACTGTTGTAAGTGTGAACCATTATTATCTTAATTATGATTTTTTTTATTATGGGAGGAGAGTTTAAGGGGATTAGATGAAGTAATTTAAAGGTATAAAATATTTATCTAATTTAATATCAAATTATGCCTAGATGTAATAATTTTTAATATCCTTGGCATGAAGAGTTGAAGACTGAACCTGTGGTTTTGCCTAGGAATATAGGACTGAATGAAGAAATTTGGTCCTGTGAAATTTGTATGTTAGCTAGCAAACTTTTTCCTGTTAGATGTGCGATGTCATCGCTGGGAACATCAATATTGAGAACTGAAAAGAAATTAAGCTAATAATTTTACAGGCTTAGAAATGAAAAGGCCTAAATCATTGTCATTCATATTTTAAATATTAATAGAAGATCAAATTGTTGATATTGTTAAATTCTAAAAGTGATATTGCAGTTAAACTTTGGACAGAAACATATGGTGGTATATATTGTTCTCTACAGTAAATGTATTCTTAGAAAGTTGCATATTCATTTAATTTTGGTTGGTTAAATTCACTCCCCAGGTTGGAATGGAGGAACACACTGCTAAAAAGAGCTTGCATTTAAGATAAAAAAGTCTTTAACCACTTCAGTATAAGCATCAACTATAGTCGATAGCCACAGGTGATCATGCTTAGCGACTTTAGCTGACAGCCATGATATGACTTTTCTAATTTTTCATTTATAAAAATAAAATTGTGAACATTTAAAAATAACATAATGAAAACATATATGTATATGTTAACTATTCTGACTTACATGACAAGTAAAGCTGCCTGTAAAGTAAAACAAGCTTTCAGTGCTAAAGCTTTCCTCATCACACAAGAGCAAAATGGATTCGTCGTCAATGCACAGCACAAACTATCATGCAGGCTATGAGTGCTGGCTGTGGGCAAGGTTTCGCAGCCAGTGAGCACTGTACCGAAGTGGTTAATAATATACATTGCATGGCACATTAGTAGGTGCTCAATTAATGTTTCTACCTAATTAATTTTTAAGTTTTCTTACAGTAGTGTGTGTGTGTGTGTGTGTGTGTGTGTGTGGTGTGTGCGTGTGCTTGCACACACCTATGCATGTGTGTAGATTGCTCTTGCTTTGGACATAAAATACCATAGTTTTTCAGAAGTGCAGTTAGTAGACTAACTGTGGGTAATATAAATATTGGTCATCATTTACTGATTACTGGTCCCTGATGCTGAAAGAGAAAACAACCCACTACACTGATCACAGTTTTCAAAATAAAATCTGTTCGTTCAACAAATTTTCAAATTCAAATGGTATATAGAGCATTGGGAGTACTTAAGAAAAGTTTTTATTCATGCTATGTTAGGGTTGAATAATGTTTGTGTTTTAGTTCCACAGAATTTAGATGGAGCTGCATAACTGATTCTGAAGTCATCTTGATTTGCTGTTTCATTAATAATTGGAGTTATTAAAATAGTCATAGTATTAATTAAATTTCTCAAAATTTTTTACCTTGCTAAATTCTATAGGAGGGTTTGTTCTGGGAAGTTTTTTGTGAGTCAGCAGTTTAATTTAACAGTTCAAACAATTGCTGTAGAACTTTGTTTGTGAAGCTATGATTTATATTGTCTTTTTTATAACAAACACCACAAAAGAACCATGCCACTATAGCCAGCAGAAGAATTTGGAAATGGTACCTTCTAGTGTGTAAAGTTATTACATATGAATGGAGAGAGATGTTATTTCAGTGATATGTTTTTATTACTAGCTTCTGTTTTTATTAAGAATAATGAAAACCTTATGTCTGGGCCTGTGAACAAAACTAATGTGACCTTTGATGTGACCCACCTGTTGTGCTTTCACAATCGATAATAGTCCCCTCATGTGAGGGTGATCTGGAGAATAACAATGTGCCAGCAAGATGGAAAATAACATTTGTAAATTTAAGCTGCAGAAATTGAAATATGCTTGGATCAGGTCCTAGACTTAAGTAATAAAAACAACTTATCTAACCAAATATTTTGAGAAAAGAAGATATTAACAGATGCCTGACTCACAAGGCCGTTTCCAGGGAGAATTGTTGATTGGTTATATATTTGTTTATTGGGCTTCTGATAAAATAAATGACTTCCTAAACCAGTGTTTGGTAATTTCTATAGCTAGAAAAGCATTCTAAGAATGCCTGGATTTTAGACATTCCCAAAAGCTTTGTCTGTTAGACCATGTCTGCCCTGGATTTACATGAAGAGTAGTCTTCCAGCTAAAGAATTGTATCAATTTTGCAGATATATTTAAAGACATCATCATCTGGTAGACATTTTCACCAGCCTGCAAAATGTTCTTTAGCATGTCCATTCTTAGAAAACTCCTGGTGATGATAATTCAGTGAGCAAACTGTAGTGTCTCAAAGCTAAAGAACTAATAATGTACTACTGCCCTTCAATGTGCATGTCAAATTCGATCATTATGAAGTCACTGTATTATAAAAATGTTGACATATCTCTGCTTGTCTTAGGTTAAAGATAGTCCCTAACTAGTCAATACAGACCTTAAAGATTCTGCAGAAATATTTCCCCCTTTGGCAATTACATGGACATTAGTACCATGGCTATAATAACTTTGTGGACAAAGGTTCCATTGACAGGACCTTTGTAGAAGGAGAAAAAGGGGATGGTTCTCAAGGCTCCAATTGAAGGTTTGATGGTTGAAGCTTTGTTAATGTCTCATGCTTAACTCTTAGAATTGCTGTTGCCAGCACCAGTGGATTCCTTTTTCTCTTGGGGTGGTAGGAATGTGAGGGTTGGGAGGACAAGTTGTTTTTGGGGTACCCAGATATAACTCAAATATTTTCTTGTAGAAACTAGAGTATTGTGATCCAGTGCTCAATTATGCCATGAGTGGACTGGCATAGGATTCTAACCATTATTGGTATCATTGTTTCTATGGAAAAGTATATTCTAAATTCTAAGAACTTTTTTTTTTTCTTTTTTGAGACAGAGTCTCACTCTGTTGCCTGGGCTAGAGTGCTGTGGCATCAGCCTAGCTCACAGCAACCTCAAACTCCTGGGCTCAAGTGATCCTCCTGCCTCAGCCTCCTGGGTAGCTGGGACTTACAGGCATGCGCCACCATGCCCGGCTAATTTTTTCTATTTTTAGTTGTCCAGCTAATATCTTTCTATTTTTTTTTAGTAGAGGCGGTGTCTCACTCTTGCTCAGGCTGATCTTGAACTCCTGAGCTCAAACAATCCTCCTGCCTTGGCCTCCCAGAGTGCTAGGATTACAGGCGTGAGCCACCATACTTGGCCTAAATTCTAAGAACTTTTGAAACTAAATCCATTTGTGTGTTGGGGCCTTCTGATATTTCCTAAGATTATGGAACTGCATTGTTTTATAGTTAGGAGGGCCTTGGAAGTAATCTATTTCAACTTCATTATATAGATAAGACAAAATTCTAGAAGAATATAATAAGTCCAATTTGGCAGGAAAAAATATGATCCTGTGGGATTGGGTGTTTAAAACATATAAAAAAACAATGTTTACAGCTTTATTTCTTTTACATTCCAAGACTTTTGATTTTTAAAATTTTCATAGTTCTGTGATGTGCAGGCATAATATATTCATCATAAGAAAAATCTCCAGGTTTTTCTGTATGAGGACTTCTATTGCACTAACCAGTATTATATGATCTGTAGATTAAAAAATGAATAAGACTTTGTATATTTTGTTGGACTTATCACTTATAATGTGTTCTTGTATTTAATATCATGTTGAAAATGTGTTACAGTGGACAAGTCATTGCTTTAAATGGCTAGTTATTGATCCTGAATTGATGTGCTTTAAATTCCAAATTATCTGTTTCTCTGAACCTTTATGTGCTTTTGATTCATAGACTGGTATGTTATGTTAAGGTGGACAAGATAAGAACATGTGCTCCACAGATATAGTGTTATTGGTTTTAAAAAACTGATTATCAACATTATCTTTGTTTGGAAATATGCATTTTATTTTTTTGTGTGTGATTTTTTCCCTTGATATCTTATCAGATATAAATAAAGCTATTTGTAGGAATCATATGTTTATTTTTAAAAATGATATTTAAACAAATTTATTGTCACCAAATGATATAATATGATTATTCTGGTGTATGAGGAGTTCTCTTTTAGTTTTAGGATTTTCTTATTTTATCTCTCTCCTGTTCAAATGTGTACCTTAATAAAACAAAATTAAAAGTTAGTGATAATACTCTTATACAGAAGACAAAATTTCATGTTTTCAATGAGGGTATACTATTATCTTTAAAACTTTTCTATTTTAAACATCTTAGCTTAGGTTGAAAATGTAGTGACTCAAGCATTACAAAAGCGATCCATATAACCAAAACCATTTGTACCCCCTTAATATTTTGAAATTAAAAAAAGGGAAAAATGTAGCAACCAATTGCTGCTCCTGTAAAGGATTTGATAGGGAGGTGTTAATGACTTTCAAGCATGTTTTTCACCTTTGACTTCTTCAGAATTCAAATTTCAGAATATGACTTCTCAGATCTTAAGATGCAATTTTTTTTGCTTTTAATCCTCTTCATTGAGATTTCTGTTAATTCTCCCTGTTACCTAATTTATAGCAGTTACACAGTTTTTCACTAACGTGGTCACCTATCATCTACACAGTTTCATAGACTAAATTATGCCAAAAATATTAAACATATACTCATTTAGCTTTAAATATTATGTTTCCATTGCAAGGTACTGATATTATATGCTTTTGATTTATGTTGAACATTTTTATGATTTTTTTTGCTGAATGAATATAATCAGTATGCTAAGTATTATGTTTTAAGCAGATGCCAATCTGTAATTTTGTGTCTAAGTATTTTTTTTGATGATACAGGGCATCAATATTAAATGAAATTTTAATTTAGTGATTTCATTTTCTTGAAAATATTTCTATCAGAAATTCATATTATACTTGCATTAATGCTGAACATGATCAAATGTTCTCTTTCCCTTGTTGCATCCTTACTGCAGCAATCACCAAAACATTCAAAAGTTTAATTTAAGCTGAAACGTTTCTCCATAGAATAAACAGAATATCTCACCTGTAAAGGGTGATTACACTTTGTAAATTTAAGACCTTCGTAATTCACAACTCATAGCTTTGCCTGCCCAGTGCTTGAAAGCATTGGCATCTCACGTTTCAAAAGATATTTAGAATATTTTTGAACCTTCCCATTATATCATTGAGACCAGAAGTTGATATTGACTCTACATTTTATTTGGGGCTTATGTATTAAGATATATTATGTCTAGGTCTGTTTTTATAAGACATTTTCTTTCACTTACTGTGGAATATATGTTGTTATTTAGAAAGATTTTGAATCATGAGGTAGTGGATATGTTCTACACAGGATTCAATAGTTGAGATTTGCTAAGGAGACTATAGGAACCCAAAGTTTTCTTTTATTATTAAGTGAACTAAATTACTATTAGTTAAAATTGCACATTAGATGCCAGGATTGAATATTTGTTACAGAATCAAATAAATTTTTGTGATTTTGGAGAATTGAATTTAGAGGCCAGTGCATATGAAATTAAAGTCATAGTTATGAGCCATTTAGCTAGCTTTGTCTCATTTGTTAGGTCATACAATGGATTAAAAATCTAAAGAGTAAGGGTAAATAGACACTTTCATGAATAGAGTAGTGTTAACAGAGAAGAGTTGATTGGGAATTAGTTCTATGACTAGTTACTTTTAAAAAAAATGAATTTGAAGAGGAAGTATATAGGAAAACCTCTTGTTTCCTTGGAATAAGAAGCCTATTCCAGGCTTTTTCAGGTGCTCAAATGCTAATAAAGACTGGACAGTATGCAAAAGATATCAAAGATAGGTAAATAGGAAGAAAGTAACAACAAAATCTCCACTTGCCCAAAGTGGAGATTATTTCCATCTTTCTTCCTATATAGACAAAGATAACAAAGGTTAACTCCTACATATTACCTAGAGTAGGTAGAATTATTTTAGAGGTTTTGGTTTGTATGTAACCAAAAATCAGAAGAAATGCTGGATATCATGAGGAAAAATATTAGAAACAATATTGTAACATTCTAATTTGGAAATACCAAGTCTGAGAGCAGATATGATTTAAGTGTAAATACTCATGAAAGGTATATTTAAAGCAAAAATGGATTTAGTTACCATATGTTACCCCCAATCTTCTGTGGTTTATGTAGAAGCTTTGAAGCACAGCTTGGAGTATGGGCTTTTAATTCAAAAGATCTGTATTTATATCCAGCTTACAGCATTTAAGAGCTGCAGTAATACCTTAAACCTCAGGTTTCCTCATTTTAAAAATAGGAATTTAATATTTATCCCATAGGATTGATATGGATATTAAATAAGGTTAAATTCATTATGACATGAGTGAAAGTACCTGACACATAGAACTCAGTAAATTTAGTAAATTCAGGTAAATACATGCCCATCTTGTGTCTTTAAGTTATATAACATTTTAAAATTATGTATATATGTATCACTTCAGTGCTAATTTTGTTCTTATTGTATATCTTCAAATGTGGGCATTTTTATACCAGATAGACGTTTGCTGAAAAACATTATGGGGGCGGGGGGATTGTGTAGAGGGAGTTTGGAGAGTCTTAGCAGATTTTTTTTTTTAACATTTTCTCCCTATATTTCTGCTTAGTTTTTGACATTAGAAGTTTGATGTGGCTTACAATATACACCTTAAATCGGGTTATCTGTGTTGTGATCTGCTCATCTACCTTTCGCTCACCTCAGGCAGTGTTTTAGGAGATTAGATTATAGACAAGATGATCTGTCTGGATGTTTCTTCCTTATTCAGCTATACTTTACCAGCAGTTCCCTCAATGTGGAACTGGGATACTTCTTCACAGGAATATTTCCTACTAGTTCTATTGTCTCTAATGTCTCTAAATCTTATCACTTTAATCAAAGAATCATTTGGTTTCCTTTCAGACTGTAATACTTTTAGAGAAATTTATTCTTGCTTGAAGTCTGAGGAGGTTGGTGTCAGCTGGGAGTAGTCTCCCTTATCTTGGTTTAGATATCAATGTATTCAGCAGATATTCTTCATATTGTGGTTTGAGGTGTTCATTGCTTCATTGAAGATTCCCCCTACTTCCCATTTTTCATTCTTTTTGGTTGTTTTAAAAGGAGAAGAGTAGAGAAAAAAATTGCTTTTACTCCTTCATTTTTAACCATAATTCTCAACTGTCACTTAAAAAAGTGTTTATATATTCTTTACTCCTTTCAAGCTAAATATTTCCTAACGTTTATTGAGTAACTTCCATGTGTTAAGCTTTATGTAACTGTTATCTCCTTAATTCATAAAAGTCCTATATGCTTTTAGTGTTATTTAAAAATAAAAGATATGAAATTCAGAGAAGTTAATTGCCCAAGGTCACACAATAGTAGGGCTGGAATTAGAACCTAGATCTGACTCCAAAGCTATATTTTTTCTGCTATAATCCATCTAGTCCCTGTTTGTATGATCACACATTTTGAATAAATAAGGTTTTATGCTATATTTCATAGTTAGATTTTCCATTGCCACCTTTTAGCTAATTCACATTTAATAAATGTTTTTATACATTTCATTATCCACACATATAAACAGTAATAATAATAATAATAGGTCATAGGTTTACTTTGATGGTTTGTTTCTGACTATTCACAGATACGATATTAGTAAAATTTTTCTCCCCTTTGGGTTATCTGTCAAAGGGACTAGTGGAACTCTAGGTTCTAGTGCCACCAACTAGAATAATGCGCTGATGCCTGAGAATGAATAAGATAGTATTTCTGAGATACATTATGTATGCACCAATTGATTCCATTCTGATTTAATCTACCATGTATTTTGACAATCTGAATTGCATGAAAATATCCAAAGCCATTCTAGTTAAACATAGCTTAGTCATTTTACTGGAAGATTATGAGTGGTTATCTATATCGCAGTATCTGGGGACAAATAGATGGGAGGTGAAGAGAATAGTTAGGCCCAGGTTGTATGGATGAGAATTGACTACTGCAGTTTTCTTCTCGTACCTGGAAAATATTTGGTTGTTTTTCTTTTTTTTCCCATTGCATGCTAGAGTAACAGGGTCTGCCAATATACCAAACAAAATAACATGGAATACTTGCATAAGACTTAATTAGTAGTAATGCACTATATCTCTTGGAGATTTGCATTTTCTACAGTGGCAGTCTGGCTGTCTGGCTTGGAGGCCTGCTATAAGATTCTCCAGCTTTTTGTTGCAAGTACTAATGTCCTATGGTGCTTCTACAACTCGAATTATCACTTACCTGATAGATAGTTTTCTGGTGGCGTAATTATGTATTTAATGTTTTAAATTCTTGAACTAAAAATATCAACAATTAAAACTTAGAAGTTATATTGCTACTAGCATGTTAATATTCCTGAATAGATTAAAATTGTGGTAGAAATTGGCAGGCAGAGCAGATCATGGTCTGGAGCCCCAATGATGTGACTCAGATGAAAATAAGTCCTTAAATGTGTTGGGAGCAACCCATCCAGGTGCATCAGGGATGGCATGGTATTTTAGATTTTAAAAAGCACTTGATGCCCATAAGCTAAGGGACCTCTCAAAACAGGCAGTAGAGTGAGTACATGGTAGTATTCAGGCAGCTATGAAAAAACTGGGTGTGCACTTTTTAAAGGAAAGGGAAACACCCTAGTGCTTTTCTTATGGCCTGTGAAACCAGAGTCTAAAAAGTTTTCCCTTGAAGCAAGCTATTTTTATAAGTGCTCTTGCCCAGAGAAGTGCTATCAATTTCTCTTCTTATTTTCCAGTTCCTTAGGTTCTCATTCACATACCTTCTCATTGTTGTGCTCATTCCTACCTATCTTTCCATAAGTCTGTTTTCATAGAGGTTTCCCACTTTTTCACTATCCTTACATTTCCCTATTTTGTTAAGAAAGGTTAATTTTTGAAGTCTGTTAGAGCCAATACTAGTTTTACATAGAGCACATTCCATCTATTAAGTTAATGCTTATAACTTGACAAAGAACAGAGTGTGATTATGGGGTGAGAGTAAGAGCAAGTGCTTTGGAGTTATGGTCCCCTGGACTGGGACCCTAGGCCTTGCTTCACACACCCTCTGAATAGCTTTGGACAAGTTAGATTACTTCTCTGAGCCTCAGTTTTCTAAAAAAATGGTGATAATGCCTTCCTCATAAGGTTGGTATGCAGTGTAAGTGAGATAACTTATGTAAAGCACAGCTTGTACAATGACCAGAATATAAGTATGGGATATCATACTGTTGATCACAATTATTTATTCCTTCATTTCTTATAGTTAAAGTATATTTCTTCCTCCCCATTGACTTTGGGTTTTGACTACGTAATTTCTAAGCAGAATCTTTTAGAAGCATTGCTGATTTCTGCTAAGGCTCTTATTCCTATACCCTCTGTTTTGGGAAGGGCATGTTTCAGACATGGGATATATCTTCAGCTTGGATTCTAGAATGAGAAGATAATGGAGCAGACTTGAATTGTCTCACAGCCTTGAGCAGAGACACAGAAGCTGACCTGCATCCACCAACATGTAATATGATCTGAAATAAACATTTGTTGTTTTAGGTCACCGAGATTTTGAAGTTGTTGGGCAGCATAAAACTATTTTTCTTACCAATTTCTGTATTTGTGAGCTTTGCTGCAGTCACAAAGAATCCCACAGTCTCAGTGGCTTAAAACAACAAACATTTATTTCTCAGTCATAGGTCTGCGGGTTAGCTGTGGCTCTGCTTGGCTTTGTTTGGCCATATGCTATTTCAATCTGTGATCCAGGTTGAAGGAGCAGCCCCTCTCTGAAACATGCTGTTCTCATCACAGAAGCCAGAAATACAAAAGGCTGAACCAAATTATGCAGGTGCATTTAAAGCTTTCATAAGGATATGGCGTATGTTACATCTTCTCCTATTCTATTGGCCAGGTAATGCATCCAGGCCTGGCAACAGGGCAGGAAAATATGCTTTATCTACTGGAAGACATTAGAAGTCACATGGCAAAGGGTGGGAGCAGACAGGAGCAGTTGGGAATGTGGTACAACCTACCACAGTAGGCCTTCAACACATTTTTGATTCTTGCTGTCTTCAGCACTTTTCTTCCCATTTCAGGATTACTAAGCAGGTATAAAATGCAAATAGATACATCTGAAAGAGGTAAATTAGATTAACTGAATTTCACCCAGGGTAGAAATATTAAATACCTTTCTCAGAGCAGGTTCTAGCTGAGAGTTCAATGACAATAAAAACTGATAAAGAAAATAGTTAAGTATTAGAAAAATGGGTTAGATCCATGTGGATTGAACTATATAACTTAGATATATTACAGAACTTCTGATATTCAGAGAATTCTTCTAGGCTTTGTAGGGAAAATTAAAATGAACAAGACAAATTTTCTCCCCTCAATGAACTTATTATAGCTTAATCAAGGAGACAATACATATTATATAAATTATTATAATATAAGACAAAACTTATGTATCCAAGCAAATTATAAAGCCCATGATGCTATCATCACTCTAAGGAATGAGAGATTAACTTAGTTGGAAGACTTTTTACCTCTGAGGGGGACTTCTTGGAGAAAGTAGCATTTGTACTCAATAGGTAGAGGTGAGGGGAGTGGCATTCCACTTATTTTGAGGAAAGAACATGAACAAAGGCCTGAAGGTAGGAAAATGCAATTCATTTTGAGAATGCATGGAATAGTCTTATTTGGCTGAAATGACATCTGTGTTCAAGAGGATGAAGCCAGGAAGGAAATAGTGGCCAAATTTATGAAGGCCTTTAATGAAATAGTAAAAATTCCAGGCTTTAAGCTTAGGGGTGCAGTGCAGTCAAATAGATTTTGAACATAGTAGTGACATGATCATATATATATTTTAGAAAGATAACTGGAAAGATTATGGATAGGGTAAGCAATGAATTCAAGAAGAAGTTGGAGTTAGAGGTATCCATTAGGCTGTTTAGAAGTTTAAGTGACAGGCAGTAAGAGTTAGTCAAGAGCAGTAAGAGTGAATAGGAAGTAGTTAAATTTGAGAATCATTTTGGAAATGATATAAATAATGACAAATATTTCATTTGGAAATGAATTAACTTAAGTAACAGACTAGTTTTCAATCTGCATTTTGTAGATATAATTTGGAAGATCTTGTAACTAGATTGTTATTCAGGAATACTTTTCATGGGCTGTTTTAAATAATCCAGTCTCTGTGGCGGTTATTTTCCTTGATCTTCTTTGATGCCCCAGGTATCTGATGTGGCCATGAGTTTAAGTTCTAATATTGCAGTGTGATATATATGGGTGTACAATGTATAGGTTATATGTAAGAAGTTTTGAAACTTCATTGCTAGCAAGTCTGGCTCTTCCTAAAGCTCATGTGAGAATGAAAGTAAAAGCACTCTTTTGAGTGGTTATAACAATATCTAGATTGTAAAACTGTATATTTTAAAAGAATTTTCATTCTATTATCATATCCCATTCTTACAACTCCTTTAATGCAATAAATATTATAATATCAATTTTATAATCTTAGCAAATTGAGAAACAGCAAGATTAAGTGACATTTCAGAGATTAGACAATTAGCTAGTAGCAAAGGAAGAGAGTGTACTTCTTTGGACTAGTAGCCACTATTATGTACCAGTGTTACTCTGCTTTTACCAGAGTTTTCCTTTGGTCTGACCTAGTTGTAGTAGAATAACTGCATAAATATCACAGATAACTCCTCTGCTGTCTCTGATTCATTTAAAGAACATATAAAAATAGTATACTCACTGGCATTTTTAAAAAAACATTTTTTACCAATAGTTTGCAGTCTTACATTTAAATGGAATTTTGCTTTTACATTAAAATCTTATCTGCCTATTAGGAATGTGAAATTCTTGATTAGATTCGAGTCTTATCTTTTTTAGTTTGTGGAATAAGAATCATTCTATAATGTTCTAGAGGTGTTCTTGTTGGAAACACAATTCTGGACATTGCCTGACTTCATTTATGTCTTTCACTGCCTTTAGATTTATAGGTTGTTTTAGCTTTATGATCCTTTTTACTTTATGATGAGAGGATCCTTTCCCTTGCATAGTTTTGCTTTATCCCCAGTATCTCTCTCTTTTTGTGTGTGTGTTTTAAAGTCTTACAATTATGTTTTCTTCATTTTTTAGTTGTCTGTTTTTCTCGTGATCTCATGTACATTTTCCCGGTTACATTTAGGTTGGGATCAGAAAAACTACCAGCTACTGCCAGGATACCTCTTGAGTGTAAAGTTGCACAAATGCTTCTTTTTGTCTCTTCCACTTTCTAATTTAACCATGTGATATAGAAACTAGAAACTAGGAAGTGAGTTTTTCTTTTGGTATGTAGAGTGTTTCTGATTTACTTTTTTCAGGTTGTCACATTGCTTCCCTCTCACATGTTTCCTTTTTAGATAGTATTTGCATTTCAAGACACTGACTTATTTGGTATTGGCATTAAGACTGTTGATTTTGCTTACAGTATCCATAGAACCATCCTCTTTCTCTGGACTCAGATTATTTAGGCACTGGTTAGAAAAGTGCATTTTCAGATATTTTTGTTATTTTCCTTTATTTATCATCAGTGGTTTTGCTTTTATTTACTTGGGATTTGTACATTCATGATTAAGTAAGTTTTAAGGCCCTATACCAGAAGTTGCCAATTTTTCATTGTTCAAAGCGTCTTTTTAGTATGTCAGTAATTTTTTCACAGTGACTCTGGTCCAAAAGAAATACCACAGTTTATATCATTACATGGTTGGGATCAAACAGCTTAAATATTTATATGCTAATAACATAGTAACTTTTTGAAAAAAATAATACAGATAAATTGAAAACAAAAACACTACTTTAATTTCATTCTTAAATAATCACAATTACTAATGAGATGTGTGTGCCTCTTGGACACTCCATACTTTCAAACACTGCAAACAAATTGAATATTGCCATCTCCTTTCCTGTTCCACATTGATTTTTAACACAGATGCTTTTTACCATAGTAACTACTGAAAACCCAGCTTGGCAAAGGTATGATGTCATAGAAATGAATGTTGTGTGATATAATGTTGCAACGGTAAACTAATTTGTGTTCATAGTTCCCTGAGTGGTCAACAGTTGTTGTGTATTACTGTTTCTCTTGAAAAGTTAAGCTATCTGCAGTGCTTCTATGAGTTCTCTGTGGTGTCTTGGAGTGCCTTGCTACACAATTTGGGACCTATGACCCTTGGTACTTTTTTCTCATCTACCATGACACCATGTTTTTCTGGTGTATACCAAGTGTTTGGAAGATGGTTAGTACTCATTAAATTTTGGTTGGTTTCCATTGTCCTTAGGCAAGCATTTGGTTCATGAAAGTTGGGACTAAAAAGAGCCTATGTACAATCTTCAATTCTGAAATAAGATATAGTTTAAAGTGCAGTATTTTGTTATGTTTTGCCATGCTTCTTGCTTTCCTCTTGAATGAATTCTGATGACTGTAAGACATTCAAATGGGCTTGTCAGAGGCATAGTTCAAAACCTTAATCTCTTCCCTTTTGTTTTTAATGTGTGGAACTAATCTTAGACATCTGCTCTAAGAAAAACAATTAGAGAAATTATGATGCAGTGGTCTCATCTTGAATGTTATTTTTCAACTTGGCTAGCTCCTGTGCTTTTAAGTTTTAGTAGCTTAATAGTCTTATTTCAAGGTAAACACTGTGAGGCAAGTGTAGCTTCAAATTTCTTGTCATTAGTTTGACTGAGTCACCTTGCTCTGATTCACCACTGCAGACAACCAAATTGGGAATAAGAATTCAGTGGGTGGATACAGGGGTAACATCTGCTTTGCCAGCATTCTACTCACTGAATATCTATTTGTAGAGTTCAGGTATTGCAATTAAAAAAAAAAAAAACAGGTAAAGCCTGGGCACATAAAAATCTCCTTTAGAGAAAGTTTTGATACATTGCAATTCTGTTTTGACTTGGCTGGAATTTTTCTTGCTTAAAAAAATTGGTTAATCCTCCCTAGAGTGTTAAGTGCTATGTCAATATTTTGCTAATTATGCAGAAGGAGCACCAGATGGTTTCTGAGGATGACACTCTATGGGTGGGAGCACTGTTGACTGAAGCTGTGGTAAACGTTGTAGCTCTGTAATCATCATAATCTATAGAATGCATCCGTGTACTGTTGAGACTGAGGAACAGACAAATAATATTTTTAAGGTAAAAAAATACTATTAGTTCTAAAGAAAGAGTTTAGGTTGCTTATAAACTGCCATGCACTAAGAAGGTAAAATTTAGAATGAACCTCCTCTTATAATCATCAAAGAAAAATGTTTCTACATATGTCCTTAGAAACTTATTTTTTCTTTTAGTAACCTTTTCCCTGACAATATCTCAGATTGTTAACTTATTTTTTTATTCAACAAAATAAGATTCTTAACTGAGATAATAAATTTGGTGTTTTTTTTTTTTTTAATTATTATATTTCCTTCAGTTAGCCTGCAAGAAGGATTGGTTGCGTTCTTTCACTGCCCTCCCTCAATCAGTTTACTTACGTTGGGAAATGGAAACTAAAAATTAATTGCTACACCAGAAATGTCTTTGTAATGGACTCCCAAATCTAAAGCAATGATGGTACCAGTCTCCAAGATGTAATCATATATAATAACAATTATGACAATATATAAGTTTAGAATAACCCACCCTACAGCATATCTTATTGGAAGCAAGAGTCAGGGTGTTAATAATACAGTTTACCATAAGAATATGGGTTATTTTAAAAATGAACTTTGATCATTAAATTGATATGCTATATAATGAAATATTTCTTTTTATCAAGTACATTACCTAAATTGTTATTTTCTTTGAAAATATGATATAATCAAAAATTTATTGATAGCTCTGTACCAAGATACTATATAGATTTATGAAAGGAAAGAGATAATAACCCTTAAGAGGTTTTATAATCTGAAGAAGTACCTATTGAAATAATTTAAGAGTTTCACTGTTTGTGCAGGCCAGGATCAGTGCTCAGTTAATATATGTTGAAGGAAAAAAATTGCATCATATAGGATTAACATAAATAGGTCATCAATTTCAACTAGTTCATTATAATAAATTTTTCTTGATTCAAAACAGCAAGTAAATAAGTAAAACTACCTATAGGTTTAAATGTGAATTTAGGAGCTGGTAGTCGTTAATGTACATGATCATATAGACTAGAATCACGCTACAATTTACTAATATGTTAATTAACAGCTTGTACATTTTAAGAGTGGCAATATTTTTTCCTTTCTCAGATGTCATTCATTTCTGTTTGTTCTAATGTGACATGAGATTGGTAAATATTTTGTACTCTTCATGATTGTACACAAAATGAGGTTGATAGATAGTTGAATTATCTTAAAGATAGATTAATTGAAATGAAAGATTAATTGAAAGATAGATTAATTGAAATGAAATATTAATAAAAGACATGATAAAGTTTGATTCAAGAGTCTTAAAATGAAATGTCCTATTTAAATGATATCTAAAGTATTTATATGTTACTGAGTCATGTTTACAGAGAAAGGAGTCAAGTTGAAATGATCTGCTTGATTCAACCTATTTTGTAGCAACCATTTTACTTTTGCATTAGTGGTTAAATATTCACTGTATTTCCAAATGATATGTATGCCAGAAAGTGACCAAAATCAGCTGGAAGGAAGAATTATTTATTGCTCAGTATGCCTGATTAAAGTAAAATTTAAAAATTGTACAAAGGAAGTATATGTTCAGTGGACCTGTCTGGGCATAGTCATGACTTGTTCTCCTCTTATTTATATGAGCTCGTTCTATAATGTTTACTTTGGTATTAGCACAAGACTAAAATACCTCTCATCTTTGTTTTGCCTAACAATATTTTGTAGTATTTTGAAAAATAGCATCTTAAAGGTGCTTCAGTTATGCTCAGATCAACATACCAGAATGATAAATCCCAAAACTTTATTCTTACATTTACTCATTTGTACTAACTCTAGCAGAATATAAAAGATGTTTGTAACTAATATACCAACTGTGCATATTATAGCAAACATTAAAAATAAAGCCTTCCCAGGTATGTCATTATTATTCACAAAATTAAATATTATTATGTTTCAAGGACTGTGAGGACTTTTGTGAAACCAATTTCAAAATAAATTTATTTGTTTGAATAGGTTACATATATATATGATAAAAATCTATAAAGATACAAAGGATATAAAATAAAAAGTAGGATTCCTCCTACTTATTTCTTGCAAGTTTCACAGATTCTCATGTTCCCTCCCTGAAAGTCATGTTTACTGCCAGTTTTTTATATATCTAAATATAATCTATGAAGTTTATTTTTTTAAAAATTTATTTTATAGTTTATTGATAAATAATATTTATACATATGCATGGAATGCATTGTGATATTTTGTTACATGCATAGAATGTGTAATGATCAAGACAGGGTATTTAGGGTATCCATCACCTCAATAGTTTATCATTTCTATGTGTTGGGAACATTTTAAGTCCTCTCTTTTAGCTATTTTGAAATATATAATACATTGTTGTTAAGTATAGTCACCCTACTTTGCTGTCGAACATTAGAACTTATTCCTTCTATCTAATTGTATGTTTGTACCCATTAACCAACTTCTCTTCAGCCCTCCCCGCTCCCTGCCCTGAAACACACCTTTCCCATCCTCTGGTAACTGTCATTCTACTCTCTACCTTCATGAGATAAACTTCTTTTAGCTCTTACATATGAGTGAGAATATGATATATTTGTCTTTCTGTGTCTGGATTATTTCACTTAACATAATGACCTACAGTTCCATCCATGTTGTGGCAAGTTACATGATTCTTTATTTTTTTACGGCCAAATAGTATTCCATTGTGTATATATGCCACATTTTCTTTATATATTTATCCATTGATGGACATTTAGGTTGATTCCATATTATGAATAGTGCTGCAATAAACATGGGGGTGCAGGTTTCTCTTTGATATACTGATTTCCTTTCCTTTGGATAAATAGCCAGGAGTGGGCTTACTGGATCATATGATAGTTCTTTTTTCAGTTTTTTGAGAAATCTCCATATCGTTTTCCATAGTGGCTATACTAATTTACATTCCCACCAACAGTGTATAAGTTCTCTTTTATCCACATCATCTGTTATCTTTTTGGTCTTTTTATTTATTTATTTTTAAATTTTTTTTATTTCAGGAAATTATGGGGGTACAAACATTTTGGTTGCATGTTATGACTTTGCCACATCTCAGCCATGATTTAAGACATGCCCTTTCCCCCCTAAAATGTTCACTGCATCCATTAGTTGTGAGTTTACCCACCCTTAATCCCCCCACCCTCAAAGAATATTACTACTGTGTGAGCACCTTAGTGTTGATTAGTCAGTACCAGTTTAATGGCGAGTACATGTGGCTTTTTAATAGTAGCTGTTGTAACTGGGATAAGATAATATGGTGGTTTTGATTTGCATTTTCCTCATGATTAGTGTTGTTGAGCATTTTTGCCTATACCTGTTGGCCATTTGTGTGTCTTATTTTGAGAAATGTCTCTTTATGACCTTTGCTCTCTTTTTATGGGATTGTTTTTTTGTTTGTTTGTTTTCGCTGTTGAATGGTTTGAGTTCCTTGTATATTCTGGAAATAAGTTCCCTGTTGGATGAATAGTTTGCAGATATATTCTCCCATCCCATAAGTTGTCTCTTCACTCTATTTCCTTTTCTATGCAGAAGGTTTTTAATTTATAGTCCCATTTGTCTATTTCTGTTTTTGTTGCCTGTTCTATTGAGATCTTAGCCATAAAGTCTTTGCCTTTACCAATTTCCTGAAGTGTTTTCCCTATGTTTTTTTCTAGTAATTTTGTAGTTTTGGGTCTCACATTTATGTCTCTAGTCCATCTTAAGTTGACTTTTGTATATGGTGAGAGATAGGGGTCTAGTTTAATTCTTCTGAATATGGATATCCAATTTTACTAGCACGATTTATTGAAGAGGGAGTACTTTCCACAATGTATGTTGGTACTTTTGTTGAAAAATCAGTTGGCTGTAAATACATGGATATACTTCTAAGTTCTCTATTCTGTTCCATTGGTCTATGTGTCTTGTTTGTTTTTATACCAATACCATGCTGCTTTGATTACTATAGCCTTGTAATATATTTTGAAGTTAGGTAGTGTGATGCCTCCAGTTTTGTTCTTTTTGCTCATGATTAGTTTGGCTATTCAGGCTCTTTTATGGTTCCATATGAATTTTAGGATTGTTTTTTCTATTTCTGTGAGAAATGTCATTGATATTTTGATAGAAATTACATTGAATCTGTAGATAGCTTTGGGTAGTATGGTACTAATTCTTCTGATCCATGAGCATGGGGCATCTTTCCTTGTGTTTGTGTACTTTTCAATTTCTTTCATCGGTGTTTTGTAGTTTTCCTTGTAGACGACTTTCACCTCCTTCGTTAAATTTATTCTTAGATATTTTATTTTTTTGTAGCTGTTTTAAGTGGGATTGCCTGCTTGATTTCTATCTCATCTAGTTCATTATTGGTATATAGAAATGCTATTGATTTTTGTATGTTGATTTTGTATCCTGGGGCTTTACTGAATTTGTTTATCAGATGTAAGAGCTTTTTGGTGGAGTCTTTAGGTTTTTCTAGATGTAAGATCACATCATCTGTAAAGAGGAATAATTTTGACTTCCTCTTTTCCAATTTGGTTGTCTTTTATTTC
This sequence comes from Microcebus murinus, assembly GCF_040939455.1. Lineage (NCBI taxonomy): Eukaryota > Metazoa > Chordata > Mammalia > Primates > Cheirogaleidae > Microcebus > Microcebus murinus. Next base: position 45,744,062 of record NC_134107.1, read on the forward strand.
TTTCTCTTACCCGATTGCTCTGGCTAGGAGTTCTATACTTGTTAAATAGGAGTGGTGAAATGTGGGCATCCCTGTCTTGTTCCAGTTCTTAGAGGAAAGGCTCTCAGCTTTTTCCCATTCAGTATGATGTTGGCTATGGGTTCGACATATATCACCTTTCTTATGTTGAGCCATAATCCTTCTATGCTGAGTTTATTGAGAGTTTTAATGATGAAGGGATGTTGATAAAATGCTTTTTCTGCATCTATTGAGATGATCATATGGTTTTTATCTTTCATTCTGTAGATGTGATTTATAACTTTTATCAATTTGTGTATGTTGAACCATCCTTGTATCCCTGGGATAAATCCCACATGATTGTGATATGTTATCTTTTTGTTGTGGTGTTGCATTTGGTTTGCAAGTATTTTGTTGAGTGGTTTTTCATCTATGTTCATCAGGGGTATTGGTGTGTAGTTATCTTTTTTTTCTTTTTGGCTTCTTGTCTGGTTGGTTCATCAGGGGTATTGGTGTGTAGTTATCTTTTTTTTCTTTTTGGCTTCTTGTCTGGTTGGTATTAGGGTATTGTTGTCTTTGTGAAATGAATTAGGGAGAATTCCCTCCTCTTCAATTTTTAGAATAGTTTGAGGAGAATTGGTGTTAGTTCTTCCTTGTAAGTTGAGTAGAATTTGGCTGTGAAGCCATCTGGTCCTGGACTTTTCTTTTTGGGGAGAGTTTTTATTACTGACTCAATGTCATTGCTTGTTATTTGTCTGCTCAGGTTTTCTGTTTCTTTCTGATTCAATCCTGGTAGGTTGCATGTGTCCAGGAATTTCCTTTAGGCTTTCAGATTGTTGGTATATAGTTTTTTATAACAGTCTCATGATCTTTTGTATTTCTGTGATATCAGTTGTAATGTCTTCTTTTTTATTTGTGATTTATTTGGACCTTCTCTCTTTCTCTCTCTTTTTTTTTTTTTTTGGTTCGTCTATCTAGAGTTTTATCAATTTTGTTTACTTTTCATAAAAGATAAACTTTTTGTTTCATTGAATCTTTTTTTTTTTTTTGGTCTGCATTTCATTTGGTTCTGCTGTGATCTGTATTATTCATTTTCTCTCACAAATTTTGTGTTTGGTTTCTTCTTGCTTTTTTATTTACTTAATGTGTATTGTTAGATTGCTTATTTGAAATCTTTATACTTTTCTGATATAGGCATTTATTGCTATAAACTTCTTTCTTAGCACTACTTTTACTGTATCCCATAGGTTTTGTTATGTTGTTTTTTGATTTTCATTTGTTTTAAGAAATTTTTTGAGTGTATTGTGTGATCACAGCTCACTGCAATCTTGAAGTCCTGAGTCAAGTGATCCTCCTGCCTCAGCCTCCCAAGTAGCTGGGAATCCCAGTGCATGCCACTGCATCCAGCTAATTTTTGTTTGTTTGTTTGTTTCATAGAGACAGAGCCTCACTATACAACCCAGATTGGTCTTGAACTTCTGGCTCAAATTATCCTCTCACCTCAGCTTCCCAAAGTACTGGGATTATAGGCATGAGCCAGCATGCTGACATGAGAGCATGTTGTTTAATTTCCATGTATTTCTACAGTTTCTAGAGTTCCTCTTATTATTGATTTGTAGTGTTATACCATTGTGATCAGAAGAGGTATTTGTTATGATTTTGATTTTTAAAAATTTGTTGAGACTTGTTTCATGTCCTAATATATGGTCTATCCTGGAGAATGTTCTGTGTTCTGATGAGAAGAATGTGTACTCTGTAGCTGTTGGATGAAATGTTTTGTAAATATCTGTTAGGTCCATTTGGTCTAAAGTGTAGTTTACATCCAATATTTTCTTGTGAATTTTCTATCTAATACTGAGAGTGGGCTGTTGATGTCCTCCACTATTATTAAATTGGAGTCTTAGATCTAATATTTACTTTATATATCTGGGTGTTCCATTATTGGGTACATATATGTTTAGAATTGTTATATCCTCTTGCTGAATAGATCCCTTTATCATTATATAATGATCTTATTTTTCATTTACTGGTTTTGACTTAATATCTTTTTTATCAAATATAAGTAGAGCTATTGCTGCTCATTTTTGGATTCTGTTTTCATCCTTTTACTTTCAGTCTATATGTGTCTTTATAGATGAGGTGAGTTTCTTGTAGGAAGTACAAGTTTTGTCACATATTTCTTATCCATTCAATCTGTCTATATCTTTTAAGTAAATTTAATCTATTTACTTTCAAGGTTATTGTTGATATGTAAGGGCTTATTTCTCCCATTTTATTAATTGATTTTATTAATTGATTTGTTTTGTATATCCTTTATTCCTTTCTTTCTCTCTTATTGTTTATTATTGTGGTTTGGTGGTTTCTGTACTGGTAACAGTTGAGTCCTTTCTTTATTTGTGTGTTTGCTCTACCTGTGGGTTTTATACTTTAATATATTTTTATGATGGTGGATATTGTCCTTTTGCTTCCAGGTATAGGACTCCCTTAAGCATTTCTTGTAGAGGTGATCTAGTGGTAATGAATTGGCTCAGCTTTTGCTTGTCTGGGAAAGACTTTATTTTTTGATTTTTTTTTTTTTCATTTATAGAAGATAACTTTTTTTTTTTTTTTTTTTTTGGAGACAGGGTCTTACTCTGTTGCCTGGGCTAGAGTGCAGTGGTGTCATCATAGCTCACTGCAACCTCAAACCCCTGGGCTCAAGTGATCCTCCTGTCTTAGCCTCCTGAGTTGCTTGGACTACAGGCACGTGCTGTCATGCTTGGCTAAGTTTTCTGTTTTTCATAGAGATGAGGTCTCACTATCTTGCCAAGGCTGGTCTTGAACTCCTGGGATCAAGCAGTCCTCCTTTCTTGGCCTTTCAAAGAGCTAGAATTACAGGCATGAGCCTCCATGCCCAGCCAATGAAGGATATGTTTGCTGGGTATAGTATGCTTGACTGACAGGTTTTTATTTTTTTTTCTTCTTCTTTCAGTACTTTGAATATATTATCATATATTATCCCATTCTCTCCTCTTAAGATTTCTGCTGAGAAATCCACTGTTAGTCTAATAAAGATTTCTTTATAAATTACTATGTACTTACTCTTCTTCTTGTTTTTAGAATTCTCTTTGTCTTTAACTTTTGATGCTTTCACTATAATTTATCATGGAGAAGACCCTTTTGAATTGTATCTATTTGGGGATCTCTGAGCTTCTTTATCTGGATTCCTAAATCTCTTGCAAGACTTGGAAAGTTTTCAGCTTTATTTTCTTAAATAGGTTTTCTAATCCTTTTGTTTTCTCTTCACCTTATGAGACACCAAACATTCTAACATTTGTTTGCTTTATGGTGTCCCATAAGTCACATTGGTTTTATTAATTTTTTAAAAAATTCTCTTTTATTTATTTTTGCCTGACTAGGTTATTTCAGAACACCTGTCTTCAGGTCCTGAAATTCTTTCTTCTGCTTTATCTAGTCTATTATTGAAGCTTTCAAATGTATTTTATATTTCATTCAATGAATTCTTCAGTTCCAGAATTTCTGGTTTTTATTTTTTTAATGATAGCCATCTCATTGGTAAATTTCTCATATCCTGAGTTGTTTTTCTGATATCTTTGTACTGTTTGTCTGTGTTCTCATCTATCTCATGGAGCTTCTTTAAAATCATTATTTTGAATTCTTTTTCCAGAATTTCATAAATTTCTTTTTCATTGGAATCTGTTGCTGAAGTATTATTGCGTTCATTTGGAAATGTCATATTTCTTTGCTTTTTCATGTTTCTTGTGTCCTTATTTTGATATCTATGCATCTGGTATAAAAATCGCTGTTTTGGTTCTTCTTGGTGGAAGAGACAGGTACCAGATGCCTCTATCAACTGTCTTGAAGCTCCTCTCATTTTTTTTTCTTAACATAAGTATGATATTATACATATTTGTCTATATATTACTTTTTTAAAGTTTCATAATATATATTGAAAATATATGTATTAGGATGTATGGTGCTTTCTCATTCCTTTTAAATGACCATATTATATTCCATGTATGGGTGTACTATAACTTATTTAACCTCTCCTAATTAATGGATTTTTGATTAGTTTTAATCTTTTGCTATTACTAATGATATTACAGTGAATATTCTTATATATCCTTCTTTGTGTTCAGGTATAAATATATATGTAGGAAAAATTTATAGAGATGGAGTAGTGGGTTAAAGCTTATATAAAATTTAACTTTTAAATAAATATTATCAAATTGCTTTTCATAGTTGCTGTGTCAATTTGTACTCCTACCAGTAATGTTTGAGAGTTCCTGTTTCTTCATAACCTGGACCATAGATGTGAAAACTGATATATCATTATTTTATTTTTATAATTTTGAATTGGATTCCTTACCCTATGTTTAAATGTCAATTTAAAAAACATGTTTTAACCTTTTTATTATAGAATATAATACTCATGTAGAAAGGTGCACAAAACTAAGATGTTTTATCTATAACTGCCCACCACATTCCCCTGGCTAAGTAATAGACTGTATACAGCACTCTGAAGCCTCTTATGGTCCTCTATCAACCACTAACCCCTTCCTCCTCCAAAGGTTAAAACATCACTACCTCTCTTTTATTATAATCACTTCTTTGCTTTTCTTTATAGTTTCACCTCCAGAGTATGCATGCCTAAACAACACAGTTTCGGTTTGCCTATTTTCTATACTTTATATAAATGGAATTGTATATTATATATGATTTTGTTTCTGGATTGTTTCATTTCATATTATATCTGTGAGATCCATCCTTGTTATTTTGTGTAGCAGTAATCTGCTAGTTTTAATTGTTGTATAGTATTCTGCTGTATGACCATATCACAGTTTATCCATTCTACTCTTGACAGACATTTCCAGTTTGGAGATAATATGAATAATGCTGCTATAAGCATTCTTTTATACTTAGTGTACAAGAACATGTATTGGTAAATTCTTAGAAGCGGAATTTCTGGGTGATAGGATGTGGTATTTTTATCTATATTAGTTAAGAAATTCTTTTAGAATGTTTTAGAAATTCTTCTAATGTATACTTCCATCAGCACTATATGCGTGTTCCTATCATCAAATACTTTCTCCCATTATTTGTATTATCAGTCTTTATAGTTTTAATATTCTGGCAGGTATTTGATATCTCATGATTTTAATTTGCAGTTCCCTAAATATTAATGAAGTTAAGCACATTTTTATGTTTAATTTGGGTACAAACCAGTTTATAATCTTAGTTTGGGTTCCAACTAAAGTAGAGCCTGTGATGAAGACTAGGATTTAGCTAGCTCTTTGGGAGATAATCCTAGGAAGTAGAAGTGAGGGAGTAGTGAGAAAGGAGGTCAGGAAGAAGGAAAAGCCTTCTTCTTGAGGTCACACTATAAGTATTGGGAACTTGATTCTTCTAGTACCTCATCGAATAGCAAAGAATGCCTTCCTAAAGGAAGAGGGTCTGGAGCACTTACTTAGTACTGGCTAAGTGCTTCCTCCAGGAGCATTTACTCCTCCATCTTCTAAGCTGAGTCTGTGCTGGGCTAAATCTACTTCCATGGCTTTCAGAGAAGGTCCTGAAGCAGAAGCTGGCAGAACGTTCAGTGAGTGCTTGAGATGAAATACTTGCAAGGTAAGTCCAACCTTTCATGGGGCTGTCCATTGCAACTCTGGCTAAAATCAGAACTGAACCAAAAAACTCTTAAGGAGGCAAAAAGGGGCATCCTTTCTGTGTTGCAAATATTGTCATGCTTTGAGGTGCCTTTACTCTCTTATATCATTTGATGCACAGAAATGCTTAATATTTATGTAATCAAATCAAATATATCTGTCGTTCCCAGTTTGGTTAATGCTTTTAATTGTTTAAGAAATTGTTTAAGAAATCTTTTCTTATCCTGAATTTATGAGGAAAGTTTTCAACTTTTTTTTAGGCAATATTTTTTTTTTATGAGGAGGTGATGAATGATATGGATAATTTCCCCAGAAAAATACAAATCATTTTGTGCAACTTTTAGGTGTTCATGGAACCTTCAAAATCCTTCTGTGAAACCCCCAACCCCCCTTCATTGATCTCAAGTTAGGAATCTCTGATCATTGTTTATCTTTTGAGTGTAGACCCATAGACCACCAGGAACTGATATATGAGTATGATATAAGGTAGAGGCCAAGGTTTATTTTTTTTTCCCATATAGATGTCTAATTCTAATGTCCAGAATCATCTACTGATAAAATAAAAAACGAAACTCCATCCTTTCCTCACTGCTTAATAGTGCTAACTTTGTTGTAAATCAAGTACATATACCTGCTTGGTGTTTTTTTTCTCCCCTTCTTCTGTGCTCTCTATTCAGTCCCAAAGGAGTGTTTTTCTCCTCTTTTGATGGTTTCACTTGATCTTAACTACTATTGCTTTATAGTATAGTATAGTAGAGCAAGTCTATTCTTTGTGTTCAAGATTTTCTTCGATGTTTGGATTTTAATATATATTTTAGAATGAACTTAGTATGTTACATACACACACAGTTGGAATTTTGATTGGCATTGCATTGACTCTATAAATTAATTTAGGGACATAAATTTCTTTATAACTTTGAGTCTTCCAGCCCATGACATAGTATATTGCTCAACTTATTAGGTTTTTAAACTTACACTCAAAAATGTTTTATAGTATATTGCAATGAGGTCTTCCATATCTTTCCTTATAAGTTTCACTTAGATATTCGATATTTGTGATGGTTTTATATAAATAGTATTTATAAAGTTTCATATTCTGGGGATAATATGTGGAAAAGCAATATATTTTTTGTATAATATCCTGGCTTATAACAAACTTGCCAAACCCATTTATCAATTATCATTCTTTATCTGTAGATTTGCTTGGAATCTTTACCTATATAATCATATCATTTACACATTGTGACAATTTTATTTCTTCTTTTAAATTTTCATATCTTGTATTTCTTTTTCTTGCCTTATTGTACTATCTAATACTTCTAATGCAATGTTGAGAATAGAGGTAGCAGGCATCCTTGTTGCATTCTCTATCTCAAGGGAAATGCTTTCAACATTTTATCATTAAGTATGATGGTATGGTGTTTGTTTAAAAAAAATGTTTTTTGTGCAGTTGTTGGGAGTACTTTTATTTATTTATTTATTTATTTATTTTTTTTTATTAATTTTTTTTTTTTTTTTGAGATAGAGTCTCGCTTTGTTGTCCAGGCTAGAGTGAGTGCCGTGGCATCAGCCTAGCTCACAGCAACCTCAAACTCCTGGGCTCAAGCGATCCTCCTGCCTCAGGCTCCTGAGTAGCTGGGACTACAGGCATGCACCACCATGCCCGGCTAATTTTTTTTATATATATATCAGTTGGCCAATTAATTTCTTTCTATTTATAGTAGAGACGGGGTCTCGCTCTTGCTCAGGCTGGTTTTGAACTCCTGACCTTGAGCAATCCGCCCGCCTCGGCCTCCTAAGAGCTAGGATTACAGGCGTGAGCCACAGCGCCCGGCCGGGAGTACTTTTTTAATATGCCAACTAGGTCAAATTGGTTGATTATATTAATTAAATCTTTTATATTAATATTTTTCCTGGTTTTTAAAGTCTACTTATTTTATCATTTATCAGAAGTATTTTAAAATCTTCACTCTCATTATGGATTTGTCTATTTTGCCTTATATGTTTGCCAAACTTAGTAAATATTTTGAGACTATGTCAACTTATATGATCACATAATCTTACTGAAGCATAATTATCTATCACTATCTCAGGAAACAAGTGTTATGTAGAACACACTTTGGGAAACACCGAACTAGAAGATAGGCTTATTGCAGGAGTAGTTTTAGGGGGTCATAGATTAGAGAGCTATAAAGTTTCATTGGAATGCAGCTATGGCCACTCATTTACATATTTTCTGTGACTGCTTTTGCTCTATGATGGCAGAGTCGAAGAGATGTTACAGATACTATATGGTTCTCAAAGCTTACATTATTTACTATCTGGTCTATTACAAAAATGTTAGGCAATTACTGTCCTGCTAATAAATTGTTGAGCACTTACTACTTTGTGGGCTCAATGTTGCTTGATATTTTATGTAGATAACCTCATTTAATTATCCTAAAAATCTTTTGTGGTGGGTAATATGATTATTTTTATTTTACTGATGAGGAAACTAAGAGGCAGAGAAATTAACACATTGACCGCCATACTAGAAAAATAGTTTTTTTCCTTGGGGCCACAGTGTCTTATTATGAAAGTAGAATAAAAACCTTGAAAACCAAATGATCCCGTCTAATTTAATGAAAAATTTGTGATTTTTTCTTGTGTTCTCTGTGTGAGTTATATGCAACTTGAAAAATAGGTTCTTGGCCAGTCGCGGTGGCTCACGCCTGTAATCCTAGCACTCTGGGAGGCCCAGGCGGGCGGATTGCTCGAGATCAGGAGTTCGAGACCAGCTTGAGCAAGAGCAAGACCCTATCTCTACTATAAATAGAAAGAAATTAATTGGCCAACTAAGAGACATATAGAAAAAATTAGCTGGGCATGGTGGTGCATGCCTGTAGTCCCAGCTACTTGGGAGGCTGAGGCAGTTGGATCGCTTTAGCCCAGGAATTTGAGGTTGCTGTGAGCTAGGCTGCCCCCATGGCACTCACTCTAGCCTGGGCAACAAAGCGAGACTCTGTCTCAAAAAAAAAAGGTTCTTGCGGCTCCCAAGGTAAAGAGACGTGTGAGTTACATATGCTTCTGGGCTCAAAACTAGGATGAATTAAATACAACTCATGTGGCAGTTAATGTGTTAATAAATTGGCCATGGCCACATGTCTATTAATAGTGATAGAGCCAGGATTTGAACCTAGGTCTGCCTCCTAGCCTTCACATTCTCTCACTTTACTAGACTACCTTCTGGTTCCTATTGTTCTAGTAGAGTGTGAAGTAATGGAATAAATAGTAAAGAAGGTTAAAAAACTCATATTGTGCAGTAAAATTGTTACTCTAGGAGGTTAGCTAAGGAAGTACAGCTGGTTTTATTTTGAGATGTGTCCTTATAATTACTTGGCCATAATAATAATAAATGTTACATTCTTTAAACATGTATATTTGCAGAATAATATTTAAATAAGTAACTCCCTAGATATAATTTTATATTATGCACAAACTCTTAACTATTTTAAATTGATTCTGATAACTAAATCTCCATTGGTAATTTAGAAAATATTCTTCTTTCATTCTGATTAGTCATCCATAGAATCTATCCTAATAGAAGGAGAAAGTAAATATTTTAAGGACAAGCATGCCCATAATAATAATTACTACCATTTAGAGAGTACCTGTTAAGTGGCGGGGACTGTACTAATTGCTTTACATATATTATATAATTTAATCTTAGCAACAAATTTGTGAGGCAGAATAGTATTATTGTGTGCATTTTAGAGGTGAGGAAACAGGAGTTACTCATCAAGGAAAAAGTAGTTAATCTATCTCATTCCAAATCTTCAGAGGAATATTGCTAATTCAAAGGAAGTTAGGTAATTCTATTGGCTAAATTAAAACTCTATTATATAATAGAGTGGATATACACCACAAGGATTTTCCCCATGCTATTGTCTAGGATTCCAAATAAAGTTTTTAATAACCACATAATAGTATGCCTTGTGAATGGGGTGTATTTAAAACTTTCACTTATTTTTGGATTTAGGATATAGAACCCAAATGACTAATTAAAGAGATTTACTTGCATGTTAATTATAGTTTAGAAAAAACTCTCTAAATGTTGGTTAAAAGTGTGATATTTGTAAGTGTGAACTCTGTATGAAATAGAATTTCATACTCGTTTGCTTAATTTTTCCAACTAAAAATGTTCAGCATTATGTAAATTTAGAAAAATACAAAAAGTGGAAAGAAAAGAAAGTGTTTACCCATTGTCCCATACCCAGTGCCAACTTTTGTTATCAGCTTAATAATTTGTCTCAGTCTTTTTCTTAAGCATAGGCTTTTTTAAAAAAATATTTTTATTACATTATAAATTTTTCTTCTTCTTTTTTTTTTTTTCTTTCTTTACCCTCTTGAATCAAAGCAGACATAGCATAGGCTTTTTTTTTAAGTGTGTAAATACCAGCTAGCCCAAAGTACCTGTAAAGCATGATTTGTCATTTTGTTTTCTCAGCATAGGAAGTCTCCTCATGTGGCCTGAATTACATTAGTGTTTGGTAGCCTCATTAACAAAATAATTCATGCTTAGAGCTTGAAGATGCCTCAGAATCTGAAATGTTTCTTATATATATATTTTTTGTCATTTCCCCCACCTGTACCTGTGTCATTGTATTTTTGAGTATATCTGAGTTAAGATTTTGAGTTAGTGAGATAACAATTTTTCAAAAGTGTGTAAATATAATTTTTATCCCTTTTTTTGTCTTGACATTATAACATGAGCATTTTCTCATACTATTACCTAGGATTCTAAACAAAAATGTTACTAACCACAGAATTTTCTTCCTACCTAGTGGGTTATATTTTACTTAGACTTTCACTTATTTTTAGATATAATTGCTTCAAATTATTATTGATTATTGCCATTTTACATCTTTTTTTTGCTTTTTAAATTATAAAGTAATATGTTCATGTTAAAAATTCAAATATAGAAAGGTGCAAAGTGGGAAGTAAAATATCCCTCGTGAAGAGTTTCTTGGCTATTTTTCTAGATTTTTTTAATGCATATGTAAGCACATTTATATCTATCTTTATTTTACATAAATGGGATCCGCAACCTGGTTTTTTTATTTTACTCTTTTAAATAATACTAGAATAAATATATTCACACATAAATTCTTTTTGTGTTTCTAATTATTTCCTTAAGACAGATTCCTAGAAGTAGAGCTGGGTCAAAGTGATAGACACTTTGAAGGCTCTTAATAAATATTTCCAAATTTAAAACATAGGTGTTTTAGAAAGAGTATGCTAATATCATCAAACTATGATCATGCTATGGTTATCACTTCTACTAACTTTAGGGAAACATGGTGTGCCAATATCCTAAGACCTTTTTATTAATATAAAGGCCTAATCATTTATGATATAAGTAGATAAATATATAATATAGGGATAGGTATCACATTTATATTCATATGTATTATGGATATAACACATTTACATACATATTTGTGCCTATATAATATGTATGTTTGCACACACTGTATTTGTTTAATCAAGGCAGGTCTAGTCATTTTCCCTTACAGTAGATTTCAACTTACTGTTTTAGATTTAGCATTGTTATTCTTATTGATATTAGTTAGAATTATCTTTTTCAGCGTCATTTTTTAAGGTTGTAATTTGGTTTAAAAATAAGGTGTGTTTGAACCTTAGTTTAATCTTTACCCAATTTTTAATTTATTTTAATATAAGTAGAACCAATTTTAAATTTATTTTAAAATAAAAATAGCCTTTTTCTCTGATTATTCAAGAAATGAATGCCAATACATGTAAAATAATTCAGACAATATGGAAAGAAATAGAGAAAAAAGAGAAAGTCACTTATAATCTCAACAGTCATCAGTAACATTTTGCTGTATATCATTCCTTTTTCTTTTATGCATGTTTACATACTTGTATATATTGCTCTCATATATATCTCAACATGAGTGTTATTATAAACAACACTCAGTAATATTTTGCTGTATATTCTTTTTTGTATTCATATTCATATGTACTCATACAATTTATTTGTTTTTAATAGGCTGTGGATACCATTCTTACTGATAAATATGGATATACGTCACAATTATAATAATCACATTGTACTCTATTTCGTGTTTGAACTTTAGTTATTCCTATGTTGATGAACCTTTGGTTGTTTCTAGCTACTTTATTTTTTATTTTTTTTAGAGACAGGATCTCACTCTGTCACTCAGGATAGATTGCAGTGGCATATCATAGCTCGCTGTAACCTTGAACTCCTAGGTTCAAGTGATCCTCTTGTCTCTACTTTTTGAGTAGCTAGGACTATAGCACTAGCACTCCTGGTTAAATTGCTTGCCATTCTAAACAAAACACCACTTCAGTAAACATTTCGTATGCATGCCTTTATCCATGTGCCCAAGAATTTCTTTAGGATAAAATAGAATTTTTGTATCAAAGGCCAACTACATTTAAAATTTGGATATATTGGAAAGAAGATCTTTTACTTTTTATAAGTAACAGTTGCACTATTATTGGTTTCTCTTTCCTCCAATTGGCCCCAAAGAGAAAACACCAAGGGAGAGTACATTTTAAGCCGATAAACTGCAGGATATAAACCTAACAGACCTCACAAAAACTTCACCAAAAAGTGAGGATTGGGCAGGGAAAGAAACTTCAATGATCAGCACACTGCCAGCCCACAGACTGTAGAGAGCTCTCACAGTCAGATGGTGTGGCCAGGGTACCCCAAACCCAGGGCTGAGTTTCAAAATACTATAAAATTTGAAAAGTTTTGTATGTTAAGCTATTCAGGATTTCTCCATTGCTGACTGATACAAAGCACAATAAGATTGTACTTTTAGAGACAGCAGCTTCAGACTCAGAAAAGGGTAATGAGATGAGTTTCACATGGCTAAATCAGTAGGAAAAACATAATTTTATTTCTTTCTTGCAAGGAGACAGGAGAGCAATTAAGTGGTTAACTCAACATAAAGGGCATATGATCCATGCTGTGAGTGTTTGGGAAGGGAGTACGGGTAGGGCAAAACTTTGGTTTCAGAGGTCTCACCATCTTAATTTGGTTGCTTCTAATGAAAAAAATAAAAACAAAGTTGTCCAGAGATACCTTAAAGCTGAAAACCTGAACAGCACGTTTTTGTTGGTATTTTTTATTTTTTGTTTTTTTTGGCTGACTCCTCCTGCAATTGCCTTTCTGGTTTGGCTGATACTTTGTACAGAGCAATGAAGTTTCCCAAAGTGAAGTCTTTCCCTGTGCTCTGGTTCTAAAGAAGGCAGGCTCATAACTTTTTCCGTTCTTTATGGAGAGGGCAATATGCATACCTTCCAAAAGTGAGAAAGAGATTAGATTGCTGCTTCAGAGCTGTGGAATTATTTGGAATGTTTTACAAATGGTTGCTACAACAACAAAAAAGGTAATTACAAAATGTGTACATCACAACATGCTTTTAAAGACATTTTGCATTGTGCTCACATTCCCTGGCTTCAATGTTGTTCCAGAGGTGTTCAACCTCTAGCTCAGCTGGAATCTCTGGGAAGAGACAGAGACAGTTTGGCAAAAAAGTCTCTGTTTGTGTGTGTGTGTGTGTGTTGGGGGGGGGGGTGCCAGCAGGGTGCTGGCATTGGAGAAGGCAACAAAAGGTGAAAGCAGGCTTCCAGTTAAGGATCATCCCTCAGTCTAAAGGTGGGCTTTGGTCAGGCTGGCCTAAGGTGAAGTCCAGGTCAGAGGGAGGAGCAGCGGCAGGGTGGGACTGGGGTGCTCTACATCTCATGCAGGTCAAGCAGAGTGTGGTCTAGCAAACTTTGTGTGCAGAAGTGCTCCTCTTGGGTGCATTTCAGTTTGTCTTCTAAATCATTAATTGTCTTTTCCAGCTTGGCTATGGAGCTCTCAGCAAACTCAGCGCTGTCACTGCCTCCTTGAGTTTATCAATAAGAATCTTTATCTCTTCCTCCTATTTGTCTTTTTTGGGGAGTACTTTTCTTCAGCAGCATTCAGACACTTCAATTTCTGATCTGCTCATCCATCTATCTGCAACAGGATGCTGCCACATCAGCTGGTTCCCCTGTACGTTCAAAGTTCTCCTTCAATGACCACCAACTTCTGAACAACTTCATACTTATCTTGCTATTCTGCAATGTGCTTATTTTTTTTTGAGTTGGCTTCCTAGAATTCCATCTTTTCTTTATTTTTTATGGCACAGTTTTCAATAATCTTTATACCACTCGTACGATCATCAGCAGCTTTTTCTGCTTCCTCCAGCTTTTGCAGAGCAGTGGCCAGGTGCTCCTGAGTGCGGTCCAGCTCCTTTTCAACTACCTGTGTCCTATGGTTCATGGAGGCCACCTCAGGCTGAAGAGCCTGCCTTTCTCCCTCCACTTCCTTGTGCAGGTGCTGGGCTGTCTGCATCCTCAGCCCGCTGCTGCAAAACCTGAATCTTGCACTTTATCGCCTTGATAGTGGTGATTCTAGCCAGGGTGCCTACTGAGCTTCTAACTCAAGCTCTCATTCCTGCCCCCTCTGCTGGGTGTTAAAACTATTTCTCACCTTATTTTCTGTTTTTCTTAATAAATTGATTTATTAGAGCTGTTAGTATTCGTTTTAGTCACACTGTACCAAAAATAAATATACTTTTCAGTTTGCAATTTATCTTTTACTTCATTGTCTTTTTTATACAGATGTTTAAAAATTTTAATATAGCAATTTTATTAATATTTCCTTATTTTAATATCATGCTTAGAAAGATTTTTCTTGCCTCAAGATTATACAAATAGTCCTTTGGATTTTCTTGAAGATTATTTGTGTTTTTAGTTTTTCCATTAAAAAATTCCTCTGGAATTTATTTTAGTGTGAAGTGAAATGTAGAGATTCAGTTATTTTTTTCTAAATGCCTACTCATTCCCAGCCCCATTTATTGAATAGTTCATCTTTCTCTACTGTCTTAAAGTGTCATTTATATCATACTCTAAATTCTTCTTTAAACTGTCATCTATTTCTAGATTTTCTATTGCCCATTGATCTGCCAGTTTTATTCATGTTCCAATATTAAACTATTTTAATTTTTTTGTACTTTTGTAATATTTACAACTTTTAAACCTAAAATTTATTAGATTGTTTTATTATTAGAAAGTAAACATTTAATTTTTGAAATCATCTCAAATTTGTTATTTATAAATAAAATAACATCCTGACATTAGAATATTTCTCTTTAAGTTTTATGTTTTTGTATTGTGTATGTAATGCATGTGATACATATTTTCATTTTCTTTTTTAGAAGAAAGACTTTTCTGTCCAGTAAAATTGTCCCAGGAAGCTACTCTGAGATAAAAGATGCAAGAAGGAGGCTTTGAAATATGGGCTATGTGAGCTTGGCATAATGTCTGTCCCTTAGAACTATGGTGGTTGAAAGGCAGGGGCAGGATCAGTGGACAGAGATGGTGGGATTTAGAATCTCTTAAAAGCAACTGTCTTACAATAAGAACCAATGATTTTTGAAAGGGAAAGGGTCTGAAATATTAAGGAAAACTACTTAAATGAAACATAGAAAGTACATTATGTTTGAAACCAGAGTTGTGAGTTTTAAGTGCCAACTGTGCCACTTAATAGTTTTGTGAATACTTAAACCCACTGAATTTTAGGTTTCAAAAACAAGGATAGTAATCTCTTCTTCATAAGTAATTGTGAGGCTTCAATGAAGAAATGAGTATCAACTGAACAATGCTTGGCCGATAGAATTTGCTTACTAATGGCTTGTTGTCTTCTTATTTTGGAATTCTGCAGAAACAGGGTTGATGGTGATGAAATTTAGGGCTGGAACTTGAATATTGGAGAGCTCTATGCTCTCCTTATCACATCACATTAAAAAAGACAGTGATTTTTGTCCCAGTGCTGGCATTAGAGTAGTAATATAGGGAAATGAGAATTATGTGTATGTAGCAGGGCATTTTTCCTGTGTATATCTACACACACATACACAAACACATACAAACACACACACATACAGTGTTCCATCAAATCTTGCGTGTGTGTGGGTGTTCAGAAAAAGAAAGTCAAATTAGGAAAATTTCAGGGCAAGAATAGATAGGAATTGGTAGTTGTTTGGGGTTTGGGGAGATGGGAAAGTGCTGGCACTGGAGAAATATATTCAAATCTAGGCATTTAACTGTTTCCATTTTACAAAGTATCTTTTGTCAAATGAGTTAAGTGCAAGAATAAACTAACATTTTATGAGAGAAGTGAATGCTGAAGTTCCCATTTTACAGATGAAGTAACTAGAGACATTTATTTTCCTCATGCAATGGACATAAGTCTAATAATTAGAAACTTTGACTTATAATGAAAGCTCTGTCACTACCAACTTGTCATGTGGTCCTAAGTGAATTATGTATTTATTTCCTTGCCTATAAACTTGAGCATATCTCATTCTGCTATCCCTGATATTCTTCACTTAGGAAATGAGGCAATCTCTGAGGCTAGGCCAGATCTTGTCTGGATTTCAAAGTGAAATCTTTAAATTTATGCAGAAGATTCAAAGGATAAGCAGGATTTCTCCACATGATGCTCTTTGTTTCTTTGTTTCTTCGAGTGAGCAAAAGACCTAATTATGGATGGGAAGGGTTAACCCATATTGTACAACCAAGCTCCCAGTAGGTCTGCAGTGTTTATGTGTTGAATGTGATGATGTGGCAGCATTGCCAAAGACACAGCTCTAGGGTGTTAAACCCTTAATGCACTCTTCTTTAAAAAGTGGATGAATATACTAGCCACCACATCATCTGTGTAATTTGTGACTTGGGCACATTTCAGTTGAGGCTCAGGGAAAATACAAAAAGGAAAATATATTTATTAATAGAAGGCAAACTCCATCTAGGAAGCATTTTCATATGTCTAATCCTCACAAAAACCTTGGGAGTTAAATGGTAATATCCTGATATGTAAAAGCATTTGGTTTGTTTTAGAAAAAGAAATTATATAGTTTTATAATCTGCTTTATTCACCTCACGTGTTTCACACAAACCTGTAATTATTTGTCTTCTTCAGTAGACTGTGAACTCCTTAAAGTCACCAACTCTGCTTCATTCATTTTAATTTTTCTGGGGCTTAATGCAGTGCCTAGCACAAGCAAACATTTAGTAAATGATGAGTAACTATGATTTACTCTAGGGATTAGGACTCCTAGGCATTTAGCCCAAAGCTACCAAATTTTTATTTTTCTCTTCTTTTAGCATATCTTCCACTTTTAATTTCTATCATAATTGAGAAGTGCTTCAAAAATATAAAGTGCCACATACATGCAAGTTCAGACCATGTTGACTCTCTGTGTTCACATAAGTCGTTCTGGTCTGTATCCAGTTGATAATGCAGCTGTTATTTTTATAATCGTCTAAGTACATATTTGCACAACAGGCGGTGTCAACTCATTTAAGTTACTTGCTGTTATTTGCCTGATACTTTAAATTACAGAGCTCCATTACTGAAGTCATTATTTGTGGTTAAGAGGGAGTGGTACTGAGAGTGGTAACAAGACAAGTTTCTTAAAATGTAGATCAAAATTGACCTTCTTTACCTGTTTTTAAATTTATCTTGATTTAAATGCCTAGAGCAAGTACAAAAGACAGTCCTGCCTCATTTCTTTCTATCAGTTTATTCTATACAAAATAATAGATTGA
Source organism: Microcebus murinus (assembly GCF_040939455.1). Classification (NCBI taxonomy): domain Eukaryota; kingdom Metazoa; phylum Chordata; class Mammalia; order Primates; family Cheirogaleidae; genus Microcebus; species Microcebus murinus. The sequence continues at coordinate 45,761,401 of NC_134107.1, forward strand.
TTAAAAAGATGTATGGGCTTAAAAATTAGTAATTATTTGCAAGATTTTGTTAAATGATTGCTTTAAAAATATTATGCCACTCTACTATTACTCTATTTTGTGAGCAGAACTCAGGGAGAGAAAACTCAGTAAGGGTAGGAATCTTTTCTTTCTGGGTATGATAATGCACTGCAAATGTGAGAGTATTCTAACTATAATATTTATTTTACAATGAATTCAAATTGTCAGTTGCTGGAGATCTGGGATTGTACATTTTTATTGTCCTATATTCTTAGAGATTCCTATTCATGCCATGCATCCTGTGGGCTTTCAGAAATGTTAACTGAATTGCTGGAGAATTGCTTATATCTTTATCTCAAAAAAAAAAAAAAAAAACAACCCAAAACAAACAACAACAAAACAAAATAAACCACCCTGCAATAAATAAATAAGATTAAAATTTTCAGCCATATTCTATCTATGTCTAGTTTCTCATATTTCCTTACATTTAAGAAAATATTTTATTTTTAAAAAACAAGAACTCCAAAATTATTGAGAATCTTTTCAGTAAAATATTTTATAGTTACAAAATATTTATTTTTCCACAAATGTTTTTGTGAACTTACCCACATTTCATACAGTTGCTTTTTAGCTTAGCAGTGTTTGAATTTTGGTGTGCTAAGAATTGCCTGGGAACTATGCTTAAAAAATAGGTTTCTGGACTACCCTCTCAGAATCAATCGGTCTGGGTGGGATCTTAATAATATTTAAAAAAAAATTATTTTAATAAGCACTCCAGGTGGTTCTGATAAAAGTAGTCTGAGGATTATGTTTTGATAATCACTTTATTCTCCAGTCCTGCTCACACATGACCTCTTTCGCTGCCTTTTGTTCTGAAGCTGATATCATATATGCCTGAAATTAGACAGGTTGTAAGAAAAAAGATATTAAAAACACAATAGTAGCTGTTATTTCAAAGAAGTATATTTTGATAAGAAAAGTAAGAGTCATGAAGGAAGGGATAAAGGAGAGCATATTTATTGAGTGAAAAGTTACAATATATATTCCAAAATTCTTTTGGACCCAAAATTCAATTTGACCCAAATTTTTATTTGATTTTCTGGTCAAGTTGTCTTGATGCCTTATGTTGTGTTTATGGAGTATATGGACTTTTTCTGTAGTCGAGACCTCAAAATACAAGAGTTTGAGGGATTAAGTCATGTGGTGATTCTGCATACATACACCTTTTGGAAGTTTGTGGTTTGTATTTTGATGTTGGTTCATAGTGATAAGCTGCCTTTATAAAATGCCATTATAAAGTAAAGACATGCTGTCTACTAAATAATCTCATTCATTTTTTTCATATAGATGCTATTTTATACTGACCATCTTTTCTACTGATAGCTCTTATTGAATTATTTCAGGAGAATAGTAAAGTGTTGACAGTTGTGAAAATGTCTCAAACATATACAATTCTATCTCTGATTTACAATTCAGCTATACATGTTGGAAGAGGTGTACTGGTGGGCCTATGAAATGCAACATTAATTCCTCCTCTCCTGACCCAGAAATACCTTGATCCTGACCATCTATAATTTATTAAAGCAGGCTTAGGAAATATTACATTAAAGTGTAAAGGTTTTCTTCCTAGTGGGTGTGGATACTATAAAATTGAAGAATCTTAAGAGTGGTGGTGGTGACTTTTTTTTTTACTGACATAAATATTTTTATTTATTTATTTATTTATTTTTATTTTTTTTATTTCGGTATATTATGGGGGTACAGATTTTAAGGTTTCAATAAATGCCCCTCCCCCCTCCCCCCACAAGTCTGAGCCTCCAGCATGACCATCCCCCAGATGGTGCACATCTCACTCATTATATATGTATATACTCCCCTCCCCCCTTGGTGACTTTAAAAGAGAACTATACAGCAGTTCCTAAATACCAGTCTATAGCCAGGTCAGCTGTAACAATCACCTGCAGAACTTTTAAAAAATGGAAACTCCTGGCCCACTCAAGAAGATTCTCGTTTAGTCCAGAGTGGGTCCGAAAAATTTGAATTTTATAAAAGCTATCTAGGTGATTACATAATTAGCTAAGTTTGGGTACAACTTTCAACTTACAATTCAGTGTAAGAATTCTTTCTACAACATTCCTGGCAGAGTCAGCCAGTCTCAACTTTGACAACTCCTGTTTTGTGAGGCAACTTATTCTATTGCTTTTAAAGATTTTTCTTGGCCTAAATTAAAATCTACCACTTTGTAATTTCCACCTACTGGTATTGTTCTTTCTTTTGGAAAGAGGAAAGAGAAACTAACTTTCAGTCAGCATTTACTATATTTCACTTGCTGTGTTTGGTATTGTTACCTCTTTGTGTGCTTGAAAATATTAAACTAGGTAATTTCCTTAGGTGCAAAAAGGAGCATCAGAGTAGATCGAGTAGATCGGCAGTTTTCAAAATGTGGTCTATGGATGCTGGGGACCCCTGAGACCATTTAAGAGAGTATGCAGTCAAAAATATTTTTGTCATAATGTGAAGTTGTTATTTGCAGTTTTCTTTTTCTTTCTTTTCTTTCTTTCTTTCTTTCTTTCTTTCTTTCTTTCTTTCTTTCTTTCTTTCTTTCTTTCTTTCTTTCTCTCTCTCTCTCTCTCTCTCTCTCTCTCTCTCTCTCTCTCTCTCTCTCTCTCTCTCTTTCTTTCTTTTTTTTGACAGGGTCTCACTCTGTTGTCTGGGCTAGAGGGCAGTGGCGTCAGCATAGCTAACCACAACCTCACGCTCCTGGGATATCAAGCAATCCTCCTGCCTCAGCATCCTGAGTACCTGGGACTAACAGATACATGCCACCACACCTGGCTAATTTTCCTTCCTTCCTTCCTTCCTTCCTTCCTTCCTTCCTTCCTTCCTTCCTTCCTTCCTTCCTTCCTTCCTTCCTTCCTTCCTCCCTCCCTCCCTCCCTCCCTCCCTCCCTCCCTCCCTCCCTCCCTCCCTCCCTCCCTCCCTCCCTCCCTCCTTCCTTCCTTCCTTCCTTCCTTCCTTCCTTCCTTCCTTCCTTCCTTCCTTCCTCCCTTTCTCCCTCCCTTCCTCCCTCCCTCCTTCCTTCCTTCCTTCCTCCCTCCCTCCCTCCCTCCCTCCCTCCCTCCCTCCCTCCCTCCCTCCCTCCCTCCCTCCCTCCCTCCCTCCCTTCCTTCCTTCCTTCCTTCCTTCCTTCCTTCCTTCCTTCCTTCCTTCCTTCCTTCCTTCCTTCCTTCCTTCCTTCTTTCCTCCCTTTCTCCCTCCCTTTCTCCCTCCCTTCCTCCCTTCCTTCCTCCCTTCCTTCCTTCCCTCCCTCCCTCCCTCCTTCCCCCTTCCTTCCTTCCTTCCTTCCTTCCTTCCTTCCTTCCTTCCTTCCTTCCTTCCTTCCTTCCTTCCTTCCTTCCTTCCTTCCTTCTTTCTTTCTTTCCTTGTGTTTTTATAGAGACGGGGGTCTCACTACGTTGCTCAGGCTGGTCTCGAGTGATCCTCCCACCTTGGCCTTCAAAAGTGCTAGGATTTATTTGCCTTTTTCAATGTATTGACATTTGCATAGAGGATGTAAAGCATTTTTGGATAATAACTACTGGTGCCTTAGTGCAAATCAAGGCAGTGGCACCAGGTTGTATTAGTCATTGAATTCTTTATCATTACCATTTGCAGAACAAACAAGAAGCCAGTTTCTCTTAAGAATGTTGTAGATGAAACAGCAAAAATTATTAATTTTATTAACTCTTGATCTTTGAGTACTCTTTTAATTCTCTATGTGGTGAAATAGGAAATCTACATAAAATACTTATGCTACATACCCAACTACAGTTGGTTATCTTGAGGAAAATCACTTGTGTGATTGAGTTGAACTAAGTACTTTTTTTGGAGAACATTTTTTTACTTGAAAGAATGACTAATAAACACACAATGGTTATTTAGACTTGGATACTTGGTAGACATATTCTCAAAAATGTCTAAAGTGAGCTTGTCCATTTTAAGAAAAGCAACATACACTTTTTTTTTAATCAATAAAATTGAGCTTTCAAGAGAAAATTAGTAGTTTGGAAAGCTTGCATTCACCACCATGAGCCTGATGGCTTCCTGATACTTAAAAACTTTTCTGGTAAGATTGGTGGTGGTATTAAGAAATGTGGTTTTAAAAAATATTATACAATAAAATGTATCAACCTTTTAAACGTCTGCATAATTCAGTGAACCAATATTTCTCAAATGAACTAATGTATGATATTACAAAGACATGCATGGCTAAAAGATCCATTTAAAGGCTAGTGGATTTTAAAGTAACAGAATACAAAATGTTTATTGATACTCAGGTTTTAGACTACATATTGCAATTAATGTTTGAGAAATCATTACTTGTCAAATTTTGATATAGTATCAAAGGATAGCCACAATTATCCAAAATTCTATTAAACCACCTTGCCTTTCCATTTATATATCTGTGTGAAAATGGATACTTTTCACATACTTCCATCAAACCAACATGTCACAACAGAGTCAATGTGATAGCACTTGTGAGAATCTAGCTGTCTTTTTCTAAACCAGGTATTTAAGAGATTTGAAAAAATGTAAAACAATGCCAATTTTCTCTCTAATTTTTTGTTTTGGGAAATGAGCTTATATTTCATAAAATATGTCATGTTAGCATGTAGTAGGTTTATTATTATTATTTTACATGAATTAATAACTATTTAAATTTTTTGAAGTTTTGCTTTCTAACATAATAGATGTTGATAAAATGTAATGATAGCTTTTTGGGACTCTCAGTAATTTTTATGAATATAAGAGTCCTGAGACCAGAGTTTGAGAACCATCAAACTACATCATCTGGACTACATCATCTCTAAATTCATTCCAACTACCATCTTTAGAACATGGAACAATTCTAATGTAACATGGTTCCTATAAAGTTTCTTAGACATTTTCCTCTGAATGCTTTGTCAATGTCCCTTCCAGATTGTGGCCCTCAATACTGAAATAATATTGAAGATGTAGGTTGAGCAGAATAGAATACATGAATAGGCTACTCTGAGTTGGCTTCAATAATAACTATCTTTGGAGATCTTTAAGAAGAGATGAAATGCCTATTTTTTTAAGGAAGCAATTTCTTCTAGAAAAGCAGAGTGGTGGGCTAGGTAGCATCTTAAATTGTTTTTTTTTTTTTTTTGATACCTTGCAAATACTCTTACCTTTTGCATCAGAAGATATAAATACTAATGACTAAAACCTCATTTTCCATCCACTATTGTGATGTTCTTAATTATTAGTAATTGTATTTTTTTAAAAAATACTTGGGCATTAGCTTGGTATCAGTCCCACTGAAAGTCAAATTTCACATTTTATTTTTTATAGTTAATTCAAATACTGCATAATTAAACATAATTATTAAGGAGAAAAGGAAAGCTGAGCATTATGGAGTCCAAGAAACATGGGTTTTGGCTAGTAAAACTGTAAACAGAAAAAGTGATAATAATAGTAAAGAGGTTTTTAAAAATTTTTTAAATTGATGTAGCTTTGGGGCAAATAGCAATAGTTTTAATGCAAAAATTACATCTTCAGGAAAACTTATTTGAATTTGCATACAGGATATTTGTGATGCCTTTCTAATTTTTATTTTGATATATAAAAGACCAGGAATTGATATTTTCCCAAAAGTTAGTTGAGAAAATAAATACTTTAAAGGCAGTTGTTTCAACTCAGTGGCTCATTATGTATAACATTATTAAAATTAGTGAATCAATAAATTTTAAAAAGTTATTTAATTCTTGATCAGTTTTAAGCATGGAATGCTATAATTTGATGTAAAGGTGAACAAAGTCTGTTACAGGTGTTTTTGGTAGCACTTTAGTACTTAAATAATACCTTACCATCATTGACTCTCAGGGTTGGAAGGTCATTTAATCCAACCACCCATTTGATGCTTGAACCTTCTTGCTTTAATAAAACAAAAAGGAGGGTGATTTAAAAAAAGAAATAGGTGTGGCTTAGAGACAGAGCTTTAAGCAGATTAAAAAATTTAGTTTGAAAGCTTTTAAAGTCTAATTATACAGGGAGGTGGCAGTGTTTTTATTTGGTGTTTACCTTTGATCTATTACCTATTTTTGGTAGAGTGGGGCATACTTTTGTAAAAATGTTTATGGTTTCTTCATTTGATGTCAAGATCCTTGTTTGAAGTTGTCCTGTAATTTTGAGGGTTTTAAAAAAACTATTAATAATATTAATATTTGGCTTTTGCTTTCAGACTAATAGCAAGTTACCCTAGATCCAGCTAATTTCTTTTGAATGTATAAGTGATATACTGAATTTTAGATGTAGCTTTCTTATTTTGGGGCACATTAGACATGTTAATTATAAAAATATTTAAATAACATCAAATAATAAGAATGAGAAAGTAAGGAACCTATAGCTCTGCTCAATGTTAACATTTTTGTTAAACTGTACTTTGTGAAACTTGCATATACATATTTGATTTTCACATATGTGCACATATACATTTGATTTTCTATAAATTGATTGGCTTCTATTATACATGTACTTTTTAAAATTCAACAATATATTGTGAACAATATATTTTTATGTCAGTAAGTATAGATTTATATCATAATTTTTAATAATTACAGAATAGTGTTATATATATGTACCATAATTTTCTTATCCAACCAGTAGGTTATTTCCAATTTTGGCTATAATAAAAATACCATTATTATATAAAGATAAAGACATATTACATTATATATCTTTTATCATTTTTGTAAGTATCATTGCAAACTCAAAGATATGAACATTACAAATTTTAATATTTACTGTCAAATTGCTATTCAGAAAAATTACACACAATTTATAATCCCATCAATAGTACCTGAAAATGCTTATTTTTTCACACCTTTACTAATACCAGTTTTTGTCCAGTTTATGAAATATTTTTCCAGTGTTGTGGGTGAAACTATTTCATTTATATTTCTGTGATTATTCAGGAGATTGTACACATTTTTATGTTATTGGACATTTGTATTTCTTCATTTGTGGATTATTTATATTCCTTGTGCATTTTTACACTGAAGTGTTTGTAGCAATGCATTTTTTATTTGGCAAATTAAGAATGTGTAACCTATTTGATGCCTCGATAGTATGGAGCATGTTACTACCATGGTTAGATGTAATAGTCTGTGACCCAGGTTGGATTACTAAGTTTTTTAATTTAAATTTTTATGTTCTTACTGTCCAGAACAATCCCTAACTTTGGTCACAATTTGCTAAATGAATGAATGAATGAGTGAATGAAAAAATAGAGGAATAGAACAATCTTGGGGTGATTGGGTGTTCTGAAGATTCATTTTACTAAACAGATTTGAGATTTTCCAGAATAGATAATGATTTGTGCTGGCATTTCTTTCTCTGTCTACTCATTTTATGCTATCCTCAGGACCAAATCAACCACTTTTATATCTGGAAATGTCTTCTTCAGCCTAAGCTTTTCTGGTCTAAAAGAAGGACTTCAAGTTGTGTGCATTAATTCTTAAGTCTTTGCCCATCATAAAATGTTGCTTGTTTGTTACTAAATACTCTGCATGAGGAAGTGTACAATAAAGTCATTTTTTTCTTTTATAATAATGAACTCTGTGCCCTTAGGAACTTACTTTTTTTTGATTCTTTGCTCTAAACTTCACCAGTAGTGCAAATCAGTTGATAATGTGATGCAGAGTTGCTTTTAACATAAGTAGCAGAATTGCACTGATATTACAAATGAGATTTATTGACTTTGTATTGGTATATATTAAAATATTATTTGCCTTGAATGTCTGGAATCTAACTTGTTCCAAAATTAGAGATATTTCTGGAGTTAGGGATCTTAATTCCTAAAGAGTTCATTGATGAAAAAATTAGATCTGTGTTAGTTGCAATATTTACTGGTTACATTTTATTTTATCCTTCCATTGTTTATATGTGAATGAAGGAAGGGGATGTATTATATATCTTGCATAATACCAATTCATGCTTTCAAAAGAATAGTTGCCAGAAAAGCAAGGTGTGATGTTTTAAAAAAATGTATAAATACTAAAAGCCCTTTTGGATTCTTCCAGAGTTTAGGCTTTTGGATATACAGCATTTGCTATACATTTATTTTGTGGATACCTTCTTTATAAAAAAACTATAATTTATAACTCAGGGGAGGATAAAATGTGAATTGCTTGTACCAGAACTAGTACTCTTTGCTAGTTTGAGATAGTACACATAGTGTGTCCAGGTAGGGTTGTTTGGTGTCCTAGATAAAATTACTCTCCTGGATCCCCAAACAGTAGAAAGCTAAGAAGGAGACAAGGGTGTAATGCTAAAAATTAATGATAGAACTACCTTCCCCTGGCCAGACTCTCCTGTACTTTTTGCATTGGTGGAAGTAGGCATTACAGAGTTGCTGGAAACTGGTGAAACTAGAGTGGGAAGGCCTGAGGCACCATTTCCTACAAGGATAGGGAAGTCTAGTGAAAAAACCTAGTGGGACATTAGCTGTCAATACTTAAAGCTGTCCAATGCCTAGGCCTTTTATTATCTATCGACTAGAAAATAGAATAAATTATCTGGATCATTTAGGTAAAAGCATATATTAGGGGCTGGGGAGGAGCTGAGTTAGATATTTATTTTACATCCCAGCTTATTTCAGATGCCAATAATCTATTAAGATCATTTGTGCTTTAAATGCAAAGTTGGGCATGGTAGTTCCTACAAATGATATTGATCAAGATCTATGTTTTTCAGAATGAATTTTATTTAAATCTAGTTAGCTATAACTGGCTATATTTAAAAAATGCAGATTGAATCAAACCAATCCCTAGGTTTTCCCCAGAGCCTAGGAAAGTTTCTGACCTAAATTGAGAACTTAAGCTCTATTATTATTTTCAGTTGAATATGCTACACATAGCCATCCTCACATTTTGGAAAGAATACAGCCTCCGCAACAAAGTTTTTTTGTTTTAATAGAAATAAATATGTGGTGTATTTAGACCAAACAATAAAAATAAGCTACCAAACTACCTTTTAATGTATGGGTGTTCTTGAGAGAGGAAATCATAGATACTTAGAGGCATAAAGTGACTCATTCTGTTAAAAATTTTTATAAGGCTAGTTCTATGTTTCTGAGTTGCATCTGTTACCTCTTTAGCTAGAACTAAAGTGTGTATAAGCAAAAGAATTTTGGACTGAACTGTGGCTTAGACAGAATGCCTTGTACACAGCATAAGTGTCTAATGAGTTCTATACCTTAGGTAGAACAAAAATTACATCCTTCTACCTGCAGGGTATTCCTGTTGAATGCATTCAGGATATTCTCTGTGAAGCTAATTCATTTCAAATTGCAGATATAAATTAAACAAGTTTTTCAAATGTAACTTGTGAACCTTTATTCTCTTTAAATTTTTTTCCCTTTTGTTTTTACTTATTCATACTTTTAAACACCTACTTTATTATTGACAAGTTTTTAAAAAGCCATAATGGATGGACATGTATTCTTAGATGTAGAACAATGAAATAATTTTCTTTTGGCATTATCATCTTGGAAAAATTTGTTAGAGTAGATGGGGATAACTGCCTGAGCTAAAAATAGTATGATTTGTAGCCAGAATGTATACTTCTTCAATAAAGCATATAAATGCAATTTATTTATCCTTTTTCATTTCATTTTATGTCTAAATTTTCAGGTCACTTTCATGAATTCAAAGGCAATTTACCAGTGATTTCTGGGTGCTGGGGCTGATTTCTTGTGCATATTTGTAAGTATTGGTCTATTTATTACTTTTCTCATTGTTTAATGAAATAGTTACAGTTTGTAAACAAGTTCTTAATTCCTATTGTGTGTGAATTTTTATTAGTTTTTGTAAGTGTTTTGTAAGTATTTTTGTAGGAGGAGTATAGAAAAAAATACCAGCTGGTGAAGGAAGCATCAGTTTGTTGTGATTTCCAGTGAAATAACACCATACAGAGGCTATTATAATAAACTTAAAGAATAAATATTTTGCTTTTGAGAATAGGGCTCAATTGTAGGAATCAGTTATCTTAAACTGTCTAGTCTATATACACTTGAATAATTTATCCTGATAACTTCTGGCAGTCTTTTCATTGTCTGAACCTGAAAAGTACCCATGCCTGTAGAAAAGATATAAGATGACACAGAATACAAAGAGCTGTCAGTACACAAGGAGGTTATGTACAGGCATACTTTGTTTCATTGCACTTTGCGGATGTATTTTTTACAAATTAAAGGTCTGTGATAACCCTATATTGGGCACGTCTATTAGCACCATTTTTCCAACAGCATGTGCTCATTTTATGTCTCTCTGTCACATTTTGGTAATTCTCACAATATTTTGAACTTTTAAATTATTATTATATCTGTTATGATGATCTGTGATCAGTGATCTTTAATGTTACAATTGTAATTGTTTTGGGATGCCACCAACCACACCTATATATGACGGTGAACTTATGTGTGTTCTGTTTCACCTACTGGCCATTACCTCACCTCTTTTCCTCTCCTCAAACCTCCCCAATCTCTGAGGCACAATAATATTGAAATTAGCCCAATTAATAACACTACAATGCTCTTTAAGTGGTCAAGTGAAAGGAAGAGGAGCATGTTTCGTACTTTAAATCAAAAGTGAGAAAGGCATGTTGAAAGCAGAGACAGGTCGATTGCTAGGCTTCTTGTACCACACAGTTAGCCAAGTTGTGAATGCAAAGGGAAAGTTCTTGAAGGAAATAAAAAGTACTACTACAGTGAACACATGAATGATTGGAAAGCAAAACAGCCTTATGGTTGATATAGAGAAAGTTTTAGTGATCTGAATAGAAGATCAAACCAGGCATAACATTCCCTTAAAGCAAAGCCTAACCCAATGCAAGCCTATAACTCTTCAATTCTATGTAGGCTGAAAGAGGTGAGGAAGCTTCAGAAAAACAGTTAGAAACTAGCAGAGGCTGGTTTACAAGGTTTAAAGAAAGTAGTTGTTTCTAGAAATAGTGCAAGGTGAAGCAGCAAATGCTGATGTAGAAGTTGCAGCAAATTATCCAGAAGACCTGGCTAACTAAGGTCATTATTAGAAACAGCTACACTAAACAACAGATTTTTCAGTTTCTGAAACAGCCTTGTACAGAAATAAGATGCCATCTAAGACTTTCATAGCTAGAAAGGGGAAGTCAATGCTTGGCTTTAAAGCTTCAAGTGACAGGCTGAATCTCTTGTTAGGGGCTAATGCAGCTAGCTGGTGACTTTAAGTTGAAGCCAATGCTCATTCACTATTCTGAAAATCCTAGGCCCCTTAAGAATTAGGCTAAATCTGCTTTGCCTGTGTTCTGTAAATGGAACAACAAAGCATAAATGACAGCTCATTTGTTTACTGCATGGTTTACTGAATATTTTAAGCCCATTGTTGAGACCTACTGCTCAGCAAAAAGATTCCTTTCAAAATATTACTGCTTATTCAATGCACTTGGTCACCCAAGAGTTCTGATGGAGATGTTGAAGGAGATTAATTTTGCTTTCATGCCTTCTAACACAATATCCATTCTGCAGCCCATAGATCAAGGATTAACTTCAACTTTCAAGTCTTATTATTTAGGAAATATAATTCGTAAGGCTATAAAAGTCATAGATACTGATTCCTATGATGGATCTGGGCAAAGTAGTTTGAAAACCCTCTGGAATGGATTTTATCATTCTATATACCATTAAGAACATTTGTGATTCATGGGAAGAGGTTGAAATATCAACATTAACAGGCGTTTGGAAGAAGTTGATTCCAACCCTCATGCATGCCTTTGAGAGGTTCAAGACTTCAGTGGAGACAGTAACTGCAGATATGGTGGGAATATCAAGAGAACTAGAATTAGAAGTGGAGCCAGAAGATCTGACTTAATTGCTGCAATCTCATGATAAAACTTGAGCACATGAGGAAGTGCTTCTTATGAATGAACAAAGAGAATAGTTTCTTGAGATGGAATCTACTCCAGGTGACTATGCTACAAACATTTTTGAAGTAACAACAAAAGATTTAGAATATGACATAAACTTAGTTGATGAGGCTGTGATAGCATTTGAGAGGATTGACTCCAACTTTGAAAGAAATTCTTCTGTGGGTAAAATGTTATCAAAAACAGCATCACATGCCTGTACTAAGGAATCAAAGACTCACTTGGTGAATATGTAATGTATACCAAAATGGTAATATTCCTCCTTTCTTCCCAATCCTCAAAACACTATTATATTTTAAGTGGTATTTTGGAAAACAAAGGTAATTTTTCTCAGGGAAGAAGGTAAATTTCAAGAAAAAATATTAAATAAACTTGAAAGATCTATTAGAGTACTCAAAATTAATTGATAAATATTTATTATGTAGAAATGATTTAGAGTATGTACCAGGTATTCAAAAATTCCTGTGTGTATATGAGCCTATATTTACATAACGTGAGTTTAAAATGTATTTATACATGTACATGTATAAACCACTGATATTTAAAAGGCTCTTTTACATTTGATAACAGCAAAGACATAGGAAACTTTTTCTTGTTAGTATACTGCTATAGGAGTTTTAGACAATATACTTCTAGAAATTACTTGAAATAGATAATGTTATAAATTAGAGTTTAAGTGATTCAGTGTTTAAGCAGAGAGCAGGGAAAATTTATTTAAAACTACATTTTCTTTTGATAGTAGTATTGATTTGGATAGGCATTTTGAATTATTTAAAAAATAGATGTTCATGTTTAATAAAATTATTTAATACATTTTGTGTATTTTAATTCTTTAAGAATGATTAAGTTTATGAAATTATATCAATTTAAATTTTATTATTTTAAGACTTAATTCTTATGTAAAACACAAAAATGTATAAACTGTGTGGTTCATTTATATTAACTATAAACTTTTAATTTGCCAGAGATATCATGGTGAGGATTAGAAAGCACAGAAGGTGGAGAAAAAAATATAAAGTATCTTTGAAGGGCTGTTGATGAAAACAACAGAGGATTCTAAGGAATTAAGCTTGTCCTGTTAGAAATCTGAGTGAAGGGAAATAATATCGAGTTATCCAAATCTTATCTTAGTTGCTTTATCCTTTCTTTTACCTCTTTTCTCTCTTCATATCATTTAGTCATTCCCTTTAGTAAGTTTTTAGGATTATTAAATTTTTTAAAGTGACAAATAGAATTACCAGCATTTCAACCAAGATGGCTTAATAAAAACATAGTTTACATTTCTCATTACCCAAAGGCTCTGTTTCCTGAATTCTTCACATCTTTCCCGTTAGCAAGACACACATAGAATAGCTTTGAATGGAGATGATCCAATTAGCTAGACATTTTCTTGGACTTAACAAAGGGAAAGGTGAAAATTAGAAGAAGGGACACTGTTGATGTAGTTTTTATGTGGTATTTCTGGAGTTTAGCTTAAAAGAACTAAAAACTTTTAGTCATATTTTATCTAGTCACTTAGACAGAAGTCAGCTAGTCATACAGGCCTAAAGCAATTATTTTCCAGTCTTGATCATTTCCATTTGTTAGTTTAGGGCCTGGACTTTGCTGTTCCTTTGGTCGGTGATCTCAAATTTTGTTAGGGCCATCTTGTGACTGCAGAACTGTCTTATTAAAGAAATGTAGCATGATACTATGCCCAAGATAAGTCAGAAGAAAATATGGCATACAAAATTCTTGAGTTTATATTTCTTTCAGTTATTGTGGAAACTGTTCACCATTTATACTGAATGATGAGACAGTTAAAACAATAGACATATTTATCTAGTCAGGCCTAAGAACAAACAAATGGGTTCAGTGACAAGGGTTTCTTTTATGAACCTTAATTTCCATGTCCTGAAACTGCTTATTTGCTACATGATCTAAGGCAGAAAGTTATACCTCATGGCCATGGGAAGGTTTCTTAGTAAGGTGTGCAGAAGTCTGTCTGAGATAAGGAAGGTGGGATATTGTTTTGCACATGCATAATGAATGGGCCACACCAAGAGTGTGTGAGAACCGATTGGAATCTTAACTACTCAACGTCAGTCAGCCACCTAGGTCAGAAGAGGAGAACACTGTGAAAGAAAACGCTATCTCTTCAGAAGCTGCATCTTATTTCAATTTTTTAATTCTTATTAAAAAAATAAAACTACTTTTCTCTTTTTCCTAAGTAGGTATTGTGGAAAACCTTGTTTTGCATGTCAATATCCCACATTTAATTTTTTTCATCTCTAATGGAAAATAATTATGTATTTATTATAGAATGTCTTTTTTTCCCCTTGGGTAGATGCCTAGTAGTGAAAGCATTACATGCAACCAAAATGTTTGTACGCTCATAATAATATCCTGAATTAAAAAAAATTATGTAATTCTGGCCATTCAGTTTTACCACGGCAAAAATGATTGGTTAACAGCAACAGCAAACCAGAGATAGTTCATTGGGTACCCTGCTTTTTCAGGTTACCCAAACCTTTTTAGTAATTTGACAATGAATTCCCTTTTATAAAATTCTGTCTTTATTCATGGTCTCTAATAGCAACCTTTTTACTGAAGTCTCTGACAAGGATTTTATTTTCTGATACCAGAAGTGATTATTGTCTAACCCTGGCTTGAGGCAATAATAATAACAACAATAGAATCTTAAGTTGGTGTAACACTTGATTTTGCACACATTAAGTTGGCTGGATTTCATAAAAACTGTAGGATGAGTAGGAATTATCTGTATTTTTGCAAAGTAGCAAAACTCAAAGCTAGAATTTATTTATAAATTCAGTGTTCTTTCTACAACACCATGCTGTCCTCCCTCAGAGAGTTTTAGCTCTTTTTTCTGTTGTTTTTGATCACTATCTCAGTCTTCACTTGGTTTCTGTACAAATATTTTTCAAAAGTTGAGATAGAGTAAGTCAGTGAAAAGATTGTAGAGAGCCTTTCACCACTTCCTTCGTTTCTTCATGTTCCTGGACCATTTGGTCCTCCCTGACATTTTCCTATTCCTGTATTCCAAAACTGCCACATGTCATGCTTCAGCTGAAATTTTTTGAATTGCATAGATTTTTAGGAATCAAACAAAAAGAACCATGAATTCAGGTCTTTGTGGTATTTTAAAATGGAAAGAAATCTGTTTCAAACTGGGCATAGCCCAGACCAAGGCTCTGTCAGTGAGAACATCTGTGATTTTAAGGACAAGTAGGTCTAAGTGCGTTATCTTTAAAAAATATTATTCCAGGCTAATCTTGACATAGAGCAGGTAAATAAAAAAGATGAGCTGTGAAAATCCACAAATAGGGCTTGAATGCCATTTTCCATGACAACGGGAGCTGCCCCACGAAAGCATTAATGCTGGGAATGTAAGGAATTTAAAATTGTGCCTTCTCAGTTTTACAGTTGTGTGCTCATGTTAATTAGAGATATACTGACATTTGAAGTATCTACATTAATACACACAGCTACTATACATTTGTGAACTGTGGCCAGAAATCTACTTTAATTGAAAGGAGTTTACTAATCTGAATGTGTATATCCATTACATTTTAAGGTTTTACGTTTTGTATATCCATTACATTTTAAGGCTTTACGTTTTATCTATTGCTCTTAGATACTTGTTCTTTCTGCCCTGCCTACTTTCTATTTCTAATTTATACCTGAAAGGATAGCCTGCCCTGGCCTATTTTTAATCTTTTAGTGGTGTTTTGGAGCTGTGTTGATGGAATTTTGGGAAAAAAATGTTTTTAATAGTGTCATTTATTTGCTGTAGTTTTGAATCTCTTTTTCCTCTCTGACTTTCTAAATTGTTGGTTTTTCTTGCAAACCTTTAAAATGGCCTGCCACCAAAATAAGGTAGGATTTAGGTTTATGGAATTGGCTTTGCTGAGTAGTGAAAAAAAGCTACTCTTTATAGTCATACTATGGTTTTAGTCAGAAAAGCCCAGTATTAGAGACCTTGATGGGATTTGAATAGTGAAGAGGCATTCTGGTTTTTCCAGTATAGCAGAGTTTCATCTTTCGGTCATGATGTTAAGCTGTGTGCCTCTTAATTTTTGATTCACAAATATGTTTGTGCATCTAAAAACAATAGTTTGATGCCTTCTTGAAGTCATCTTTAGTCCTAAAATGTTTGCTTTGTCTGTCTTACACTTAAATTAATACCTTACATTTATTTTTTGCAAGCCGTATTTCTTAAGAATCTGTCTGTCAGGATTTTTAACCTAATTGTTTTGTGCTTGTTGTCTAATGAAACTCCCACACTTACTTTTTGGACCAATCCCTGAATATTACACAAGACCAGTTCGAAAGAAGCTTCCTTTTTGTAATACCAGAACAAGCTGCTCTCAAAAGTTTGTAATGCTCTAGACTTATTTCATTAAACCATTTCACTGGCACTATTAAACCACCGAGACCTGGGACCATTAAAACTTACTCAGTACTATTATTATTGTTATGGCCTATTTTATCTTTTATTACTTTTTCTTCACTGTACCAAGTTCTTCTGTTCTTTAGTCTTTCATGTTGCTTACTACATATTGTGCCATCACAGCACATTCAGTAATTTCAAGTTAATTGCTCAATTATCAGTGATAGTCATGAAGCATTTGAAACATGCGCAGTGGAAGATTTTAAAAATTTCAAAATAAGTTGGTGTGTCATACTCTTAAATATGAAACATGCCAATATCTGCAGGCATAAAAATACACAGCCTGAGCTAGGCATTTCAGGGAAGGCAAAAACCTACTCTTAAAAAATCAGGGCTTTTGTCTGGCACTGAAGTGTTTCATCTTCGCTAATTTCAAACAACATGTCTAAATTTGATCTTGGTTTGCTTTTCAACTCTAAAAATTTGGTTGTGGTTTATAAAGGAAGAGGGAAGTAAAATTGTATTGATTTTGTTTTAATGTTTTACTGGAACCTCACAATCACTTATTCACTGTAGAGTGATATTTGGTGTGAGGTGGATCCATGTTGGTTTCTGACTACTAAAAAAGCAGGATAATCTTATAATGTTTATTTACTCAGAATACAATCCTTTAATCACAGGACAGTGTTACAATGAAGGTTGCATATGGATGATTTATTGATATTGAAAAAAAAAACCCACAAGAAAAATGACACTTGAGGACTTACTCCTCAATGACACTTGAGGACACTTGGGGACTTATTCTGAATCTTACACAATAGTATTCTCAGATGTCTTCAAGGTAACTTACATATTATTATTGTAATTATTGTAATAATTATTGTAACTCTTTTGGCAACTAGGGAAACTATCATTAAATGTTTGCATTAGTATTCAGTTTGGGGTTTTCTCTAAACTAATATAGTGCCAACAGCTCTTTTTTAGATGCTATTATGGTTCTTTCACATTTTATAGTACTGTAGTAAAGCTGAATTTACTGGCTACATTTGAAAGTGGAGTAGAGCTGCACAAGAGTCAACATTAAAGTGATTCAGTGCCCAGTGGAGAAAAAAATTCTTCTTAACTTGAGATTGGAAACAATGTAGGGCTTGGGGGCAATTTTCTAAGAGCTACATATAAATTTGAGTATTTCCCCAAAAAGCTGCTCTTTGAACTTGTTAACCAAGAAGATATGCTTAACCATCTTCTAAGTATCCTTACATAACTTTCATTAATATCAAAAGAAATTAAAAGTATATAGAGAAGAGCAAATAAAGCCATTATTTGAGCTGGGTTATGGTCTCAAATATAAAGAAGTGGAAGAGGGTCAACAAATGTATTAATTGTGCACAGCTAGTTATTATTTTCTAACATAATGATCTATAAGATGTGAAATACAGTCTGTCTATAAATTCGGGTAAAAGTAAAGTTGCTGACTACTCAAGTATTTAGCTAGAAATATTTTACTTACTATTTAGTTTATGAAGATTGCTTGAATAATTAACAAAATCGAGTTCATTTTGTTGTATGCTTATCTCTACATATCACTTTCAGCATATAGTTTTATCTGAAGTACATATTTTATAATATTGGTATCAATGATTATCATTTCACCAAATTTTTGCCAGCTCCAAAGCATCAAAATGTAAGTTAAATATTGCCAGTAAAGATAAACATTTTGTGCATTCTTCCTATCTCTCTCTGTGTGACCTACATATTTATTGCTGGAGGTTTTCAAAAATATGGGCAATTATATTATAGTGTAAAAAGATTAATTTCCAAAGCATCACCTTCTGTAGATGACTGGCAAAAGAGAGTATCCTTCATGTTTAATTATTAAAAAACTGTCCATATGATATAATGTTTATTATTATTATTATTTGCTTAGTACTAAGGGCTTGGCATAGTGCTTACAAGGGAAGAAAAGATGGTCTCTATTCTAAGGGCTTAAAACTTGATATGTTACCAGAGGATTTATTTGGGTGGAGTTTTTTTGGATATAAACTGTACTGGAGTTAGCTCCCTCTTTCTAGCACACACAGTTTCATATAAACTTAAGTGAATGAATTAAATAATAAAAGCAGATTTTCTATTTTTATTTCCTGGGCTCTTTTATATCTTTGGAGCACACAGCACAACAAAAAGTTATGTTTGATAGTAAATTATTATTTTTCTCTTTTTGATCCTGACATCATAGATAATTAAGCAGTAGCATTAATGAGACCCAAGTCTGCACTCCTGTAATTGGCTATATTAGGCAAAATATAGATTTTTTTTTTTTTTTACTGCTATGTTCAAAAAAGCATAAAATATAGATTTTTTTAATTTAATTTTTTAATTTTAGCGTATTATAGGGGTACAAGTGTTAAGATTACGTATATTGCCCATGCCCCTCCTCTCCCCTTGAGTCAGAGCTTCAAGCGTGACCATCCCCCAAATGTTGCACATCTCACTCATTGTGTTTGTATATACCCATCCCCTCCACCCCCTCCCACCTGCCCGACAACCGATAAATGTTATTTCTATATGTCCACTGAGGTGTTGATCCATTAATACCAATTTGCTGGTGAGTACATGTAGTGCTTGTTTTCCATTCTTGAGATACTTCACTTGGTAGAATGGGCTCCAGCTCTATCCAGGAAAATATAAGCTGTGCTATATCACCATTGTTTCTTAAAGCTGAATAGTACTCCATGGTATACATATACCACATTTTATTAATCCACTCATGAATTGATGGGCACTTGGGTTGTTTCCACAGCTTTGCAATTGTGAATTGTGCTGCTATAAACATTCTTTTCAGGTGTCTTTTTCATAAAGTGACTTTTGATCTTTTGGGCAGATGCCCAGTAGTGCAACTACTGGATCAAATGGTAGATCTACTTGTATCGCTTTAAGGTATCTCCATATTGCTTTCCACAGAGGTTGAACTAGTTTGCAATCCCACCCACTGTGTAGGAGTGTTCCTATCTCTCCGCATCCATGCCAACATTTATTGTTTGGGGACTTTTTGATAAAAGCCATTCTCACTGGAGTTAAGTGATATCTCATTGTGGTTTTGATTTGCATTTCTCCGATGATTAGAGATGTTGAGTATGTTTTCAAATATTTGTTGGCCATTATTTTGTCTTCTTTTGAAAAGTTTCTGTTCATGTCCTTTGCCCATTTTTGATGGGGTTGTTTGATTTTTTCTTGCTGATTTTCCTGAGTTCTAAATAGATTCTAGTTATTAGCCCTTTATCGGATGTGTAGCTTGTGAAAATTTTCTCCCATTCTGTGGGTTGTCTGTTTGCTCTCTTGATAGTTTCTTTGGCTGTGCAGAAGCTTTTTAATTTGAACAGGTCCCATTTATTTATTTTTGTTGCTGCTGTATTTGCCTTTGGGGTCTTCTTCATAAATTCTTTGCCTAGGCCAATGTCTATAAGAGTATTTCCAACGTTTTCCTCTAGAATTCTAATAGTTTCACACCAGGGTTCAAGTCTGTTACCCAGCGTGAGTTGATTTTTGTGAGAGGTGAAAGGTGTGGGTCTTGTTTCAGTCTTCTACATGTGGCTATCCAGTTTTCCCAGCACCATTTATTGAATAAGGATTCTTTTCCCAGTGTCTTTTTTGTTTGCTTTGTCGAAGATTAGTTGGCTATATGAGGATGGTTTTATATCTGGGTTCTCAGTTCTGTTCCACTGGTCAGTGTCCCTGTTCTTGTGCCAGTCCCAAGCGGTTTTAATTACTATAGCCTTGTAGTATAGTTTGAAGTCTGGTAAATTGATACCTCCTATTTTGTTTTTATTGCCTAGGCTATATGGGGTCTTCTCTGGTTCCACACGAAGCGTAAAATTATTTTTTCTATATATGTGAAAAATGATGGTGGCATTTTGATAGGGATTGCATTGATTCTGTAGGTCACTTTGGGTAGTATAGATATTTTAACAATGTTGATTCTGCCAACCCATGAGCATGGTATATTCTTCCACCTGTTTACATCCTCTGCTATTTTCTTCTTCAGTGTTTCATAGTTCTCCCTGTAGAGGTCTTTTACCTCCTTAGTTAAATATATTCCTAGGTACTTTATTTTCTTTGTTGCTATTTTGAAGGGAATTGAGCCTTTGATTTGGTTCTCACCTTTACTGTTGTTGGTGTACATGAATGCCTCTGATTTCTGTGTATTGATTTTGTATCCTGAGACTTTACCAAATTCATTTATCAATTCAAGGAGTCTCTTGGTTGAATCCTTGGGGTTTTCTAGGTATAATGTCATGTCATCAGCAAAGAGTGAGAGTTTGATCTCTTCTGGTCCCATTTGGATGCCCTTAATTCTGCTCTCTTGTCTGATTGCTGTAGCAAGGACTTCCAGCACTATGTTGAATAGAAGTGTAGATAGTGGGCAACTTTGTCTTGTTCCAGTTCTAAGTGGGAATGTTTTCAATTTTTCCCCATTCAGTATGATATTGGCTGTGGGTTTGTCATATATGGCTTGTATCATTTTTAGGTAAGCCCCGTCTATGCCTATTTTGTTGAGTGCTCTTATCATAAAAGGGTATTGAATTGTTTCAAATGCTTTTTCTGCGTCTATTGAGAGGATCATATGGTCTTTGTTTTTGCTTCTGTTTATATGGTGAATTACATTTATAGATTTGCATATGTTGAACCATCCCTGCATCCCTGGGATGAAGCCCACTTGGTTGTGATGGATTATTTTCTTGACAAGCACTTGGATTCAATTGGCTAGGATTTTGTTGAGAATTTTTGCATCTGTATTCATAAGGGATATTGGTCTGTAGTTTTCTTGTTTTGTTGCATCCTTTCCTGGTTTTGGTATCAGGGTTATGTTTGCTTCATAAAATGTGTTGGGGAGGATTCCATCCTTCTTGATGTTGTAGAATAATTTCTGCAAGATAGGTACCAGTTCTTCTTTGTAGGTGTGGTAAAATTCAGGTGTGAAACCATCTGGTCCAGGACTTTTCTTTTTAGGAAGGTTTTTTTTTTTGTTGTTGTTGTTCATTATTTTTTATTTTCTTTTTTGTAATTTTTTTTTGCCATCTGACCCTGGAATAGGAAGATTTTTTGTTGCTGTTTCAATTTCAATACTTGATATTGGTCTGTTCAGTAATTCTATTTCTTCCTGGTTGAAGCTAGGGAGGCTGTGTGTTTCTAAGAAATTGTCCATTTCCTCCACATCTTCCAGTTTGTGTGCATAGAGGTTTTTGTAGTATTCATGAATTATATCTTGTATACCTGTGGCATTCATTGTAATTTCTCCTTTATTGTTCCTAAAGGAGCTTATTAGAGATTTTTCTTTTCTGTTTTTCGTTAGTCTAGCCAAAGGTGTGTCAATTTTGTTTATTTTTTCAAAGAACCAACTTTTTGTTTTGTTAATCTTCTGTATGGTTTCCCTGTTGTCAATTTCATTCAGTTCTGATTTGATCTTAATGATTTCACTTCTTCTGCTAGGTTTGGGGTTGGTCTGTTCTTCTTTTTCCAGCTCTTTGAGATGATTTATTAGGTTGTCTATTTGTGATCTTTTTTCTTATCATCAGCTCATGGGTCATTCTCTAAGATTGACCATATCCTAGGACACAAAGCATGTCTCAAACAATTAAAAAAAAATAAAAATAGAAATCATACCATGTATCCTTTCAGATCACAATGGAATAAAAGTAGAAATCAACCCTAACAGGAACTCTCATTTCTACACATAGTCATGAAAACTAAACAACCTTCTGCTGAATGATCACTTCATAAACGAGGAAATCAAGATGGAAATCAAAAGATTCTTTGAACTAAATGACAAAGGAGACACAAGTTATCAAAACCTGTGGGACATAGCTAAAACAGTCCTGAGAGGAAATTTCATTTCCATAAATGCCTATATCTTTTTTTTTTCTTAAAGCTAAGGCAGGCTGGTGACAAGCCTATGGCTTAGTTTTAATTATTACTACTAGTCTTCTAAGTTTCATTGAATGAAGTGTAGAAGAAACCTAGATTTATTAATCCTCATGTAAATATTATTTTTCTTTCATTATTATGTATAGTATAGAATCATTAATTAGAATGGATTTTATAATTTAAAATTTTTAATAACAGGTACATAATAGTTGTATATATTTATCGGGTACACGTGATGTTTTGATACAGGCATACAATGCATATTAATTAAATCAGGGTAATTGGATTATCTGTCACCTCAATTCTGTTACCATAATTTCCTTGTGCAGAATAGACTGTTTTTAAGGTGAGATTGGTCTCACATAATTTGATATCTGATATAGCCACACTCATTGAATGGCTGACAGCTTTGAGGGATGGAAATATTTGGTCTGCATCCTCATAGAGGTAATATGTGGAAGCTGCTGATTATATTGATCCTGTGATTTCCTCTGTTAGAGGCAGTTTTCTCCCAGAATTCTGGTCACAAGACAGAAAGCTAAGAGACAATATCTGGGAGAAGGTTCAGAGAGTAAGACTTGAAAAATGTAGGTATAAACAAGAGAGTTAGGTATCAGAAAACTTTGAGGGCCTGGAGTTTTTTGAGAAGATATGGTTAAACAAATGGAAGAAATATCTGTCTCTCCAACTTCATTACAGTAATTGAGAAGAGGAGAAAAAGGGAGAGAAATAAGTGAAACAAGAGATGATTGAAATGGGAGATTTTTGTAGAATCACAAAATAGATTTTAGGACTGCTTTTTAAGATGTGGAAATACTGGTTTGGCTCAGACAATGGTAACTTAAAAGGAGTTCTACAGTTTTATTTTTTCTAATTTATTTCAAATTTATTGATTTCAATTCTATACCTTTAAGTACAACTACAGGAATTCTAGAAAATGTGTGCCTTCCTGGTAAAAAATCAGTGAGAGTAATTTTGCTTTCTCTGGGTAAAGATTAATACAGTGTATATGAAAATAATTAATCTAGGCATCACACTCTTAATACTGTGTATAGGAGACTGTTACAAGTTCTTATTCATTGTAACTATGACCAAGAAACATCCTTGTATCTACTAGAGCAAAGAATCAGGTGAATTAGGTTTCAAATATGGTACATGATGTTTCTAGTTTTGGGGGTTGGGAAGCTCTTTGGAATCACTTTTCTGCAAAGTTACTTATAATGTAATAAATCTTCTTTCCCCTTCCTTTCTTCTTTCTCTTCCTTTCTTCCCTCCCTTCTGTCCTTTCTTTTTCTTTTCTTTTTTTCACTTAGAGATAATTTGCTTTTAATTGGTCCGTGTGCTGCTTGCCAAGTTGTAAGATAATACCTAACATATATCCCTTAAATTGTATGCAGGGTTACCTTTTTGATTAAGAAGTCTCAATTGGGTTTCTTAGATGAACTAAGGGCCCTCTAGTCCATTTTGTGCTTTCAAGGAAACTGGGGAACTTTTAGAATTAGGAATTAGTTTTTCTATTGTGAGGTGATTAAGATAGCATACTTAGAAATAAATTATAATCTTTATTGGCCCAACAGTTTACTAAACCTGGATTAAGATTTGTCAAATTTTAAGGCTTATTGAATGTTTGTTTTCTAAGAATAGGATAGAGAAATGATTATGATCTAAAAGGAGAATTTTAAAGTTTTTAGAAGGAACTCCTATAGTGAGGCATTCTATATAACCATGCACTTACAACCATAAGGGAAGTCCTTAGTTGTGTTGCTCTGGCATTTCTTCCACATAAAATGAATTAGTCTCAGTTGTTGATGTCAGTCTTTTTTGAGAATAGTTTGACTTAGGGATAAATCCCATGGAAGCAGAAGGGTAAAGTTTATAAGTTATCTCAAGGATATTTGAGCAGGAGATGAAACTCAGATATGCCTGAAAGAAGGTTGTGGATTGGTTAAGGTTGTGGTTATATAGAAAACCTGTAGAATGGCAAGCTGTGTGGCAATTTGAAATGTCTAGTGGGAACAGTCTGCCACTCTCCCAAACCAGTACCTACCAGTGCTCTAACACTTTCCAGTTTCTGTGGCAGGAGAGGAATGGGAGGAATAGAAAGTCAGGGGTGTATACTTGGCACAGAGAAGTTAACAAAAGACAGCTGTTCCTTGTGGTAAGCACCTGCATGTACTAGGCATTATGCTTGGTGCTTTTATATTGTTATTTTTAATTCTTTCAACACTCTTCTAAGTTTCTTCCTCTGCAATCCTTGTTTTTTTTTCTCTAAATTATGATTTCTTTTTGCCTTTATAGCACTTAAAATGATTGGTTTTTTTTGCCTTTATAGCACTGAAAATGATTGGTATTTATATTTGTATGTTTATTTATTGTCTATTTCCTTCACTAGACTAAGCTCCATTAGGGCAGAGACCATGACTATTTTGTTCAAATCCATATGCCTCGTTTCTAGCCCAGTGCCTGATACATAGTAAGTTCTCAATAAATATTTGTTGAAAGATAAATAAATGAACAAAAAATATAAAAAGATAGAGGCAAGAAGGAATTCAAGAAAGAAAAAGTCAGAGCTGGGACTCAGTCGGTTTGATTTCAGAACCAATTTATTCACATTCTAACACACAAGAAGGGTTTTATTTCATTTAAAATATCTTGATTATAAACATATCTGATAAAATTTCCATAGGTAGAGCTATGGAAATAGCTCTTTTCAGAAATAGCCTTTTCAGAGCACCTCAAATGTTTGGCCTCAGAACTGTTACATCTTAGTCTGAGACTGAATGCCATGAAAAAGGCTTGATTAGTCTTTTTCTCATCCTGTTGGAATATTGCAACCAACTTATGCTAACAATTCTCTCAAAAAATGCGGATGTCATATCCTGAGTTTTTAGGCTTCTATTCCTCCTACACAAAGAGAGTGCATTTCTTTCATTCCTTCTCTGAGATTGACCCTTAATTTAGGTCCTTGTGCTGCTAAATTGACTTTTGGTAATGGACAAAGTGACTATCTTCCCCTGCTGAATTTTTCCTAGAGGAAAGATGTGGAAGAAGTTGGGCAAGGCTGAAGGAGTTCTTAGCCTGGAGGGCTTGGTTTGGTCATTTGGCAGTGACTTCATTTTTGCCAGTGGGTTTTTTTTTTTTTTCATTGTTGTTAGTAAATATCATTGTCAAGAAAAATTTTTGTTTTTGCATAATGCTATTGACTATTTTAATTTCTTTTTATTCCTGGCCCATCTTTTAAAAAGCCTTAAGGTGTTTTTCCATTCTGCTTCACAGGGGGAAAGGAGGAAATGTAAGCATGATAAGAGTAAATGCAAGGTTTGCCCAATCTCATTTGTTTAGGCTTTCAGCAGTGCTTTGTAGCCTTGAAGGCACACACTAAAGCTTTGTAGATGTGATAGGTCAAACAGGAAGTAAGTACCTTCTAGATATGTTGAATAGATACATATTTAAATCTGGAAGGCAGCTTGAAGTATCCTATATAAACTCCCAAGAGTGGCGAGGCAATAACCATCTTTACCTGGACCAAATTGCAATCCTGAAGCTTTGATCATATGGTAATTTGTTATTTGAAATAGCCAGGCCTAAGTTATTATCATAGTGGGAAGTGGTCTGACCCCATTACAGTCTTCACTCTGGATGGTATAATCAGTGATCAATATAATTTCTAACTTGGCCTCTAAACTATTTGAAGATGTGATTGTCTGTTTTCCCAGTTAAGGCAAATCCTTTTTGGTAGCAATGTTTTCTTTCCAGGAGAGTGCTTAGTATCTGTTGGAAACTAGTAATAATTCAAATCTATAAATACATACTGAGTACTGACTTTATTCAAAGCACAGCATTAGATGCTGCACTGGAACCAAATGCAAATGTACAAAGTTCCTGCCCTCAAGAAGCTTAGAATCTAGCCATAATTATTAAACTCTATTCCTTTTTGTATCCTTAGTCTGTAACCAACTCAATGCATGGCTCAAAGATGGAATTAATAAATGTTAATTAAGTTGCATTGATTATTGCAGAGGAGATGAGCACAACAGGGGAGACGTAATTCCCTATGAAGAATGTTAAGTGCCTTAATAGAGTTAAAAATAGTACTCTAGAGGGTTCAAAGAATTTAAGGTATATCCCTTTAACAAGAAGGATATTAGGAAGCAGATTTTTTGATGTTGAGAGTGGGATAGAATTTTGTCAGTGGAATAGGAGCATCCTGGTAGTGAGGGGGATAGCATGAACATGAGTATGGGACAGATGATGGAAGCATTTAAGTATGGGATAGGGAACAATAAGTCCAGTTTGAGGTATAGGTATGTATAGGCTAGAAAATTTAGTGTGATCATATCATTGTGGTCCATAATGCTAAGGCAAAGCATTTGGTAGGTGATAGGGGGCTGTCACAACCAAATAGTCCAGTGGAATAGCAGGAGCTTTGCTTTTAAAAAATTAATTCAGCCACTAGTTGATAGAGTTGATTAGAAGAAAAAAAAAAGACTTGAGCTAGAGAAGCAGCTTGGTGATTGGGCTATTGCAAAAGTTCTAGTAGGAGGTAAAAGGTTTAAACAAAAGATCAGTAAGACTGGTGGGACTATATATTGAGGGAAGGACAGGGAAAGGAGTCAAAATGACTCTTACTTTCTCCCTCTTCATATTGTTCATTATAGTACTGAATTTGTGAAAAGGCAGAGGGAAATGATCGTATCAACTATCTCTTGTCAATCCCCAAATCCCTTTACAGCTCATTGATTATATCTCCACTGAAAGTTAAGGATTTTTTTCCTTCCCATGGAACACTAGAAAGAAGATGTATTTTTTAAAAATTGCCTTGAGGATTTAGAGTCATAACATAAACACAAAAGATATTAACATTAGGAGCTAAAGTGCATATGTAGGGCCTTGTTGATTTCAGAGTCATAAGGTAAAACTTGGCTACCGTGAGAGTGAGAAAAGTGAATATACTTGAGATTATGTCATTTTTATCAGGTGGTTTTCACATAGGGATTAGTGCATAGC
Organism: Microcebus murinus; assembly: GCF_040939455.1. Classification (NCBI taxonomy): domain Eukaryota; kingdom Metazoa; phylum Chordata; class Mammalia; order Primates; family Cheirogaleidae; genus Microcebus; species Microcebus murinus. The sequence goes on from NC_134107.1 coordinate 45,788,684, forward strand.
ATCTGTGAGGAATAAAACAGGTGCACACAGAGTTTGGTTACTTTTAAAACTCTGTCAGATAAAGTGAGGACTTATGACTCCCTGATTATATTGCCACATTCTGTCCTTGTCCACATAAGATATAGTTGCAGCAAATATTATATTTAAGATACAGGCCTTTTACTACTTGTCTTTTTCAAGATAAGAGGGAATCATGCAGGATAATATATTCATGTGTGAGAAAAGATACATTGAAATAAAAATTAAAAAAACACACTTTTTCAAGAAAATGGAACAAAGTCAAGGTGACTTTGTAGGGGACCCTGTCATTTATATTACTTTATCATTGAGACTAATACTAACATTTGTTTATTAATTTATTTATTCACTCTGTAAGAATATGAATTTGGACTCTTTGGAGATAAGGTGAGATTAAAAATAGAAAAGGAAGAATTAGTCCTTAGGAATTTATAATCTGTTTGTTGGTGGAGATGAGATAAACATTTATGAAAAATAAGATTGAAAAGGAAACTGATACAAAACCTAGTAATTACTCCCTGTGAGAGTCTTTGGCTATTGTTTCTTCTTGGGGAGCTAAAGTGGCTGGTCAACTCCATCCTCCACTCAAATGTAAGCACCTGAGCCTCCTGATACACTAGGTCCTGTGCCATTGCTTCATCACAGGATGGCCTTTCAAAACCTTTGTGTGATTTAAAAATCTGTCTCACTTGTGCTTGGTGAGTAGTGCATACGTTGCAGTGTATAATAGTAAAATGCTTTTTGTATGAATTGCAGAAACTCTATCTCCCATATACATTCTATGTATATGGAATGTTCTTATTTTATGTTAAAAATATTTTTTAAAAATTCAAATATCTTATTGGAAAGTTAAAAATTTATTACCTTTTCACACCTTATATACATCTATAGTTTCAAAATGAAAAACTACAACTTTTTGAGTACCTTCTGTGAATCAGTACCTTCTGTGAATCATTAGATGTTTCTTATAAGTTTTAAAATATACTGTGTGGGATCACTGCCACTCTTGGGTTTGCTGTGTACTAGCTGTGGTCTTAGGCAAATCATGTAACTTCTTTGAGCTTTCTCACCTGTAAAGTGAGAACATACATACTGCATGAGTTTCCTTTTACAGGTTTGTTGAGCTATACTTGACATACAGTAAACCACATATATTTAAAGTGTAGAATTTGATAAGTTTTGAGATAGGTATATACCAGTGAAGCCATTTCCACAATCAAGATAACGAAAATATATTTCCATAATTCCCATCAGTTTCATCAGAATCTCTCACTTCTGCTCCTTGCTGCTTCTCCCCTGACTCCATTCCCAGATAATCACTGATCAGCTGTTCCTATTGATTGGCTTACATTTTCTAGAATTTTATATCAGTGGAATCATAGAGTATGCACTCTTTTTTTGCTGGTTTCTTTCATTCATCAGAATTATCTTGAGATTCACTCATGTTATGTATGTCAATAACTTACTTTTAAAATTGATGAGTAGTATTTAATTGTGTGGATATACCGTAATTTGATTATCCTCATGAGTTCTTTCTAGTTTTTGGCTATTAAAAAGAGGCTGCCATGAACATTTGTCTTTGTGTGGACAAATGCTTTCATTTCTCTTGTGTGAATATCTGGGAGAATGGCTTGGTTAGGTGATAGGTATATGTTTAGCTTTGTAAGACCTTCTAAACTTTTCCAAAGTGCTTGTAACATTTTACATTCCTACTAGCAATGTATGAGAATTCTAGATGCTCCATATCTTTACCAACACTTGGTATGTTTAGTTTTCAATTTTACCAATTTTAATGGTTTGTTGTGATATCTTACTGTGTTATTAGTTTGTATTTCCCTAGTGACTGATGATGTTGAACATCTTTTCATGTGCTCATTTGCCATCAGTCAATATATTTTGTTGAAATATCTTTTAAATCTTTTACTGTTTTTTATTATTGTTGTCTTCTTTCTTACTGAATTGTAATATTTTTTTATACATTCTATATATAAGTTCTTTGTTAGATATATTTTTTGCAAGTGTTTTATACTAATTTGTAGCTTGGCTTTTATTTATCTTTTGATGAGCAAAGTTTTAAATCTTGGTAAATACAATTTACTGTTTTTTCTTTTATATTACATACGTTTGGTGTCCCACTTGAGAAAACTTCAGAAAGCCCAAGTTTACTAAGATTTTTTCCTATGCATTCTTATAAATGTTTTATAGTTTTCGCTTCAAATTTAGGTCTATGATTAATTTTGAGTTAATTTTTCTATTTGGGTTGTGGTAAGATTTGAGGTTTGTGTTTTTGTTTAGGGCTATCCAATTGTTCTAGTACCACCGGCTGAAAAGATTATCCTTTCCTTATTGAATTGCCATGACACTTCTGTCAAAAATCGATTGACTATATATGTATAGGTTTATTTCTCTTTTTATACCATTGATATATTTGTCTTTTTTTTTTTAATGGTTCTACCTCAACTACTTAATTACTGTAGCCTCATAGATCAGTTGGGAATAATTTCCTCCTCTTTGGTTTTCTGGAAGAATTTATATATAATAGGTATTATTTCTTTTTAAAATCCTTGAAAAATTTCGCCAATGAAACTATCTGGGCTTGTAGTTTGTTTGATGGGAAGGTTTTCAACTACAAATTCAATTTTTAAAATAGATATAGGGCTATTTAGAATATCTATTTCATCTAAGCTGTGAACTTAAAGTGAATTTCATCTAAGTTGTTGAACGATTGGCATAGAATTGTTTCTAATATCCATTTATTATAACTTTAATATCTTTATAATATTTAGTTATGTCATATATATTACTTTTATGTATGTTATAAAACTCTAAATTATAATTTTTCCTTCAAATAGTCAAAAATCTTTTTTAAATATCAGGAATGACACATGGAGTATCACTACTGATGCTTTGTTTATTTTTTAATGTGATGAGTTCACATTTAAATTTAATTAGTTAATTAATATTATTTTTAAATTTCAGAATATTACAGGGGTACAAAAGTTTTGGTTACATAAATTGCTTTTATACTGTTTGAGTCAAAGTTATATGTGTGCCTATCCCCCAGATAGTGCGCTTTGTACCCACTAGGTGTTAATTTACCCATTCCCTCCTCCCCACTCCCACTTGCTTGATTTCCAGTCTTTTGTAGAGATTTAAAAAATAAGAAACAGTCTTTTATATTTATCCACATATTTACCATTTCCAGTGTGCTTTATTCCATTGTGTAGATTTACATTTCCATTTGATAACATTACCTTTTGCTTGAGGGACTTCTTTAGCATTTCTTTTAGGATATGTCCGCTATTGAGCTGGTGAGGTTTTCTTTAGCTTTTGTATTTCTGAAAAATCTTTATTTCACTAGGTATAGCATTTTAGATGGGCCTTTTTTTGCTCAGTACTTTAAAGATATTGATTGATTCATTGTCTTCTGGCTTGCATTGTTTTTGAAAAGCAGTCTCCTGTAATTATTATATATGTTCCTCTATATGTAATGTGTAATTTTCCCCTGGTTGCTTTTTTTCTCTTTATTACTGGCTTTAAGAAATTTATCATATGCCTTAGTGTAGTTTTCTTAATGTTTTTTGAGTTGAGGTTCTTTGAGATGTTTGGATCTGTGGGTTTGTGGTTTTCATCATATCTGGAAAATTTTCAGCCATTACTTCTTTAATTTTTTTTGTTAATGCACTTCCTTTGGAGACTAGAGTTATACATGTCTATTAAGCAGCTTGAATTTGCTACAGCTCACTGATTCTTTCTTCACTTTTTTCATCTTTTTTCCCCCCACACTCTGTTTCATTTTGGATTGTTTCTGTTGAAATGTCAAGTTCACTTATCTTTGTCCTGCAGTATCTAATCTGCTTTTAATTCTACCCAGTGTATTTTTCATCTCAAATTTTATATTTTTAGCTCTGTAAGTCAAATTTGAGTCTTTTTTTATATATTCCATTTCTCTGCTTAATATGTTCAATCTTTCTTTTAGCTCCATGAACAAATGAAATGCAACTGTAATAACTGTTTTAATACCCTTGTCTACTACTAGTTTTATCATGATGTCATTTCTGGATCAGTTTCAACTGATTGATTTTTCTCCTCATTATGAGTTATATTTTCTTTGTATGGCTGATAATTTTTTATTGGATGCCAGATATTGTAAATTTTAGCTTGTTGAGTGCTCAAAATTTCTGTATTTCTATAAATATTTCTGGAACTTTTTCTGGTTTGCAGTTAAGGTGAAAACAGTTTGATCCTTTCAATGCTTGCTTTTAAGCTCTATCAGCTGGAACCAGTATGGCTTTTAGCGTAGGGTTAATCCTATTCACTGTTGAGGGCATACCATTCTGAGTATCAGTGCTTCTTGTATTATGAAGTTTTACACTTTTGATGATGGGAAAATGACCTATTTATGCCATTGGACAAGGTCTGGGTATTGTTCCTTCTGTTCCTTTTAGGTTTATTTTTCCCTAACCTTGGTTAATATCCTCATACACATGTATTAATCAGTAATTTAGTAAATTTTTGTGAGGGATACTCTGCGGATTCTGGAACTATATGTGCAGGTCTCTTTTCTCTGTTGCTCTGCCCTATAAACTATAGACACCTTAGCCTCCCTAGACTCCCAACTTCATCTTCTTAACTAGCTGAAACCAATAGGCTCTACCTTTGTGCGCAGCAATCAATAATTTGTTTCTCGATTCAGTAAGCTGGGATAACTGTCGGGATGACCATATTTGCTGTTCCTTTCTCAGGAATCACTGTTCTTCGCTGCCTGATGTTCAGGATCTGAAAACTGTTGTTTTCACATATTTTGTTCTGTTTTTAGTTGTTTAATCCAGTAGGGTAAATCTGGTCCCTGTTAGTCAGAAGCAGAAATCTTCACATATGTGAGGAATATTATATATTATATACGAAGCATGCATTATGTTAAGAGTTTTTCACACTGAATACATATTAAGAGTGTATTCAGTAAAGATGGTTACTATTGCTATTTCTTTACCTGCTTCCCGTTCATCAGTGAAGCTTTATCTTATATATCACCTCTTATATGAAGCCTTCCTGGACTACTACTTCCTCAAATGATTTCTGATTCTTTTTCTTTGTACCCATATTACTTTCTTTTGCATACTTTTGTTATGACATTTATAAATCCATGTTACAAATTTTGATTTATTCTCTATCGCTTGTGACAGATTGTAAGTTCTTAGGTGAATAAGATCTATCTGGTCTACCCACTTCTAGTTTCCAGCATGTAATTAAGTGCTTAGATATTTGCTTCGTAAATGAAAAAATCAAGAGTGTCTTACACTTTTTATGAAATTTTCAGGAATTGAATTTTTTATTGGGAAGGAAAGAGAAATGGTTTGGGAGTATGAAAACATTTGAACAAAATGAAAGCAGAGAAAGAGGTAAGATTTTGGGAAGTCATGGGGCATGAAAGCAAAAGATGGTTGGTTAAGGTGGGTAAAATATAATGATAATGATGATGATCATCAAGTTCCTGTGAAAGTGAGAGTGTGTAGAGGGGTAGAGAATGGAGGATGGGAGAGAGACATTATAGTGTGTCAGTGAAACAATTTTGTGATATTTTCAGCACAATTCTGTAATGTAAGTGTTAACATTGGTAACATTACATAAGTGTATATTGTGTACATCAATGTAACTTGAATTGTTGCAATAGGGGTTTCAAACAAAGTGCTAAGAGAACATAACATACTTTTTGGAGGAGGTGATCCTTGGAAAAAAGTAGTGCAGATGGATTAACTAAGAAACAGAAAGGAATTCTAGAGAGTAGAGAACAGCTCAAACACAAACATAGACTAGGCCTTAAGTAAGCATAGTATAGCAAAAGAAATAAGTGGACCTTGGAGTTGGGTACATTAGGGCATTGCTTTCATTTCTGCCACCTGATGTGACTCTGGACAAATTCCTTAGCCGATGTGATTCTTAGTTCCCTCATCTTTAAAATGGGTGTGGCTGTTGGGAAGGTTCTATGATGAATAGAGAACATTTATTCTATCTTTGCTAGATAGTAGGCTCAGTAACTATTAATTTCTTCTTTTTAGACATTTTTTATCTTCTGATGAAGAAAGGAAAATGGTTCAAGAAGGACTTTATGATCCCTTATCACTTTATATAAGAGCCTAGGTATAATATATATGAATGTAACTGATATTCTCATTTTTTCTATTTCCATAGTAAATTGGGATTACATTGCATATTTGTGATCCCAATACTAAGGCCTAGGTAATATGTACCTAATTTTCTCCTATTCTCTAGGTTTAACTTGTGTTTAAAACTATTAGGATTATTGGCTAAACTTTACACACAAACCATTTTACTGCCACAGTTTAATATTTTTCAGGAATATTTCTATGTAGAGGGGTCATATCTATTAAATGAAAGATTGAAAAGACAAGTATCAGAAATCCTAAATTTCCCCAACTAATGAACACATTTGTATTTATTTAGGTTATTTATTCTATGAATAAAATAAGTTTTGATTTTACCCTCCTATCATGGAAATGATATAAGGCATAAAGTTTAAAAACCTTTGATTTCCAAAAATAATTAAACTTTCAATCCCTAAAATCAGTTTATAAAAGACTGCTGTTAATGTACACTGACCCACAAAAGTATTTTGGGTACATGGGAACTTTAAAGGTGGTCCTAGAATAACTAATCTAGAAAACAGAGACATATTTTATTCTCTGCTGAGGGAAAAATTCAGGACTCCTTCAGTTAACTAGCAATATTTGGTTAAGAGAGGTAAGGAATTTGCACAGTCAATAGAATAAAATGATAAACTATAATAATTTTAGAGCTACTTTCACAACTATTTTTGGTTCTTGCATACTTGCATTGACTACATAAAAATCATAGGTATTGTACACAGTGCTGCTGATCCTGCCAAATGAAGAACTACCTTTAGTCATCTGCTTGGTATCTCAACTTGACTTGGCAAGGATTTGGCATGAATTGCTGGATTGGCAGGGACCTGGCTTAAGGTGGCACCTGGCTTCGTATTCTCCCTTCACTATAGACTTTAGGCTGGCCTTAATGACACTTTGCTTGGTTGAGAGTCATCTTAGTTTTAGTCAAGGCATCTTGCCTCTAGGATGCTTGTAAACATGTTGCAAGACATAGTTTTTTTTTTTTTTTTTTTTTGAGATAGAGTCTTGCTTTGTTGCCCAGGCTAGAGTGAGTGTCGTGGTGTCAGCCTAGCTCACAGCAACCTCAAACTCCTGGGCTCAAGCAATCCTACTGCCTCAGCCTCCCGAGTAGCTGGGACTACAGGCATGCACCACCATGCCCAGCTAATTTTTTCTATATATATATATATTATGGCCAATTAATTGATTTCTATTTATAGTAGAGACGGGCGTCTCGCTCTTGCTCAGGCTGGTTTCGAACTCCTGACCTCTAGCAATCTGCCCGTGTTGGCCTCCCAGAATGCTAGGATTACAGGCGTGAGCCACCACACCGGCCACAAGACCTAGTTTTGATGAATCTCACAAAACTCCTGTATGGGAAGTGAATGGAAACTGAGGAATTGACAATGTTAGTAATTCAGCATTTGGCAGTACTGCAGATATTAATGCATTTGTAGTTCACCTTGGCAAACCTTAGCCCAGCCACTAAAGTGGACTAAACCTACCACTAAAATGAGTTTAGTTATCTCATTTTAGTCTCTGATGAGCAATTTAATACTTTTTTTCAATGTAGAGATGAGAGAGAAAATATTAATTTCCCCTAAGAAATGCAAGGTTCATAACTTACAGGACTATGTGTTATGAAATAAAATAAGTGTTATAATAAATTGCCATCTCGATTTAGTGAAAATAACGTTTAAGAATTTTTATATCACATTATGGCTGATCTGGGGGTATTTTTAATTCCCTATTTATTCAGAATTTCAGGTGAAGTACCTATTTTGGTATTTCAGGTAAATATGTAACTCTTAACATTAAATAACTAGTAAATTTATGTACTCTATACAGGTAAACTAAAGCATTTATCAGAAAAATTAAAACATGTTAATAATAAATACATATAACATCTAAGTATATTCAGTACTTAGGATTTAAAGTTATTTTACAAAAATTACTTTCATGGGGAAATAATGTATCTTCTTATATTAAAATGTTATAGGAATGATATAATTTCTATGAAATTATTAGTAACTCCAGGACACACCTCATAATTTTTGGGACTTAGAGATAATATGGCAATGGGTGGAGTGGAAAGATCTTGCTCTTTAAAATTTGATGACTTGTTGAGCTGTCTGATCAATCTGAGTCCTTCAGTACATACCAAAAATGTTTTATGATTGCAAAGAAATTATTTTTAAGCTTTAACTTAGTCTATTTCAGGCCGATATGACCACTTTGTTGTCAGATTTCTTCTTTCAAAGGGTAGAAATGAGGAATTTAAACATATATATATATATTCATATATGTATGCACACATATATTCATATATATGTGCCCATATATATGTATATATATATGCATATATATAATTTGGTCCCTAAGTATTTAAATTATAATTTAAATTTAAATACTAATTTAAGCTTAAGTTTTTTTGTGGTGATAAAATGTGGTTTACGTTACTTGATGAAAGACATTGACAGTAAAACTGAAAGGAAATAAAGAAATCTAATAGAGACTATTTTGGTAAACTAATTTTAATTTTTAAGAGATGTCAGTAGTCAGAAACTTATATCTCAATATTATATTTTCATTAAAATAAATCTTCAAATGGGAAATTACGTCCACATAATAATATGTGGGGTTAATGATGGTAATTTGCCACCTGTGTCATCGAGCAGCTCCTTTTGATCCTTTTGTAAAAATTTCCATAGTTTTCTTTCTAAGTTTTTAGAATCTAAAAAATATGAATTTAAACAGAAAAAAAATTAGCACTATAAAAATCTGCCTCTTGCCAAGAAATCACGCATAAGGTCTAAAAAAAGTAGAAAAGATTAGGGGCATATTTTAGATAGCAGACTGGATCTATTCAAAGAATTTGTTGGAGTATCTTCATTATACTATGGTAGTAATAAATGGCATTGTGCTACAAGCTAAGTAATAAAAATGGAATGGATTTTAAACCATAAGCTAGTTTGTTTACTTTGGCTCAATTTCTTTTCACTTCTGTATACCTGGTAAAGGAGAATGCACTACATCTCTGTGCACAACCTGAATTTCTCTTGCCCTGGAAAATCATAAAGTCCAACTTGGCTTTTGACACAGTCTAAGCTACTTGGATTAGGTAAAGCTGATCTTAAAAGAGAAAAATTGGATACTCAGCAAACCCCAGCAGATATTTTGACACACTCCTGGAGCTGATAAGAGTCATCATAAATTTAAACATTACCTTTCCTAGCACAGAAACCACACTAATAAATGGCTTTGAATATTTTATGAATGACTGAGCACCCTGCTTTGCTAATAAGTCCTTTGGAAAGCTGTGACTTTTTGGGATGATTTTACTTTTGGAAGAAGGAGTGTTGAAGAGAAGCTACTGATGAGGTGTCATATAATTTTACAAGTTGCATAACTGCTTTTAACTACTAAACTATCTCTGATTAAAATAACAATTGAGCTTGTAATTTTTTCTGAACAGCTGCTGCTACAGGGGGTCATTACCTTGGAGAGCTCGAAAATAATCGCACTCCTGGTACATGAGTTATGTAGTCTTGTGTTTTACAGCAAAGCACAAAGTTTAAAGCCTATAGAAGAATGTTATTTGAAAGCTGTCAAACCACGTTAAAAAAGACTGCATCGTCAAAAGGCCCTGGTGGCCACGATTCTGCATGTAGCCTTGTCTTATTCATTATAAAATGCATGTTTATAAAGTTCCACAGAGCATCCAATTCCCAATTCACTTATATCAGCAAGACTTAACTTGCTCATTAATCTAAATTCTTTTGCAACTTTAATCTACATGTTTAATTAATCATAAAATGAGGCGGTAAGTAATTTCAGCAATGTGTGGCTTGTTATCAGATGCATTTAATCACTCTTCTGTGAGCTCATTTGGAAACACCTGAAGATGTCGAGTGCAGTTTGAATAAGCATAAATTATTCTTTGTCAGTGTACTTCACTCAACTAATAAGACATTAATTTAAAAGGCACTGTTTGTCGTTTTTAGATCTTTACCAATATTTTTAGCTTAGCAATATAACTCTAATTGTATATATGATTCACAACTAGTGCCCGACATAGGAAAGGGTAAGAGTTTAATTCATTTTTCTTATTTACATGTAATTATGTCATGTAATCTTAGTTTTTAATGAGGATTAACCATCTTTTAGTATTCATATGCTTTTGGAATAAGGTACCAATGAATTATGGTTGGAAAAATTATTTGTTGGTACAAAGGCTCATGCTTCTTTATTTCTTGCGTAGGTTAGGGTTGAAAGGACATGAGTTTTGGGAGAGGGCATTGATTTGAAGATACAGGTATCCTTTACACTGAGCTAACAGTTATTTATATGTCCACACAGGGATTGTGTGATGTTAACCTTAAAAAATCCAAATAAAACAGCTATATCCAGCTTTCTCACATAATAACATATGTAGTCCTTATATGGAACTGGGTAGCCTAAAATAATGACAGTTTCATTTCCTCTCTAGTTTTTTAATAGTTGCCACAGTTGATGATGGCATTTTTAAAAAAGGCTAAAACCAAAACCAACAACAATAATAAAAACCCAGTCATATCTTCAGAGCAAAAAATATCATGAGAGCTGAATGAGTTATATATCTCGATGCTAGGAGTATGGGAATAAAAATTGCATTTTATAGTATGTCATCACCTGTCCTGTTTATGCCATGAGAGCAGTGACACACGGTAAGAATAATTATCTCAGTGGAAACAAATTTATTTACCTGCCATGGAGCATCCCTGTTCATCTTGCTCATGAACTCATCTCACTTATACGCTATCTATGGATTGTCAGCAGTGAGCCAGAGGTGATGATTCCTGAAAAGAGAATATTAGTTTGAGTTGAAATATAGCCATATTCTCCATTTTTATTTGATGTGCACATCTCCCATGTTTCTTCCCTTTCTTTGGGGATCCTTTACACTGAGCTAACAGTTATTTATATGTCCATTTCTTGCCCTGTGCCTCATGACTATGTAAAATTTTTTCTTCTTATTTTCTTTTCTAAAGGAAAGCAAAATCCCAGGAAATCTTATTTGTATAGTTCAAGTCATACAGACCATAGCAGCACATTGCAGTGAAAGGGCATTTACCCTTATTCTGCTTAAAACACTACAAGTTGTTTTCTTAGAGATATTGATGGAAACTTCAAACACTAGGGGCTTCTTCAGAATCATCCTTGAAAATCATTTCATTTGAACTTAACTTTCTTGATAAGAATGATCTTCTTTTTTTTTTTTTTTTTTTTTTTTGAGACAGAGTCTCACTTGTTGCCCAGGCTAGAGTGAGTGCTGTGGCGTCAGCCTAGCTTACAGCAACCTCAAACTCCTGGGCTCAAGCGATCCTCCTGCCTCAGCCTCCTGAGTAGCTGGGACTACAGGCATGCGCCACCATGCCCGGCTAATTTTTTCTATATATATTAGTTGGCCAATTAATTTCTTTCTATTTATAGTAGAGACGAGGTCTCGCTCTTGCTCAGGCTGGTTTCGAACTCCTGACCTTGAGCAATCCACCCGTCTCGGCCTCCCAGAGAGCTAGGATTACAGGCGTGAGCCACCGCGCCTGGCCAAGAATGGTCTTCTTATTCCTATATAATCTTAGTGGATAAACACATAGTCAAATATGAAGGCTTGCTGTTGGTTTTTCTTGATATGAAACCTTAAATGTCCTTAACTTTCCTTTCCTCAGAAAACCTAAAATAATATTTCTGTATAGGTTTATTTTCTAATTTGTTGTTTTAAGTGCAAAGAAAAGAACACAGTTTTCCTTTCCCTACCCCAACTGATGTGTGAAAGACCTTCTCTGTTGTTTTATTAAGTCTCTGTATACAAAGACAATGATTTATTTTATAAAAGGCCATATGTTAACTGTAGCTTTTTGTCTGTGTAACATACTTCAAGAGGAAACTGATAAACTTAGTTCCATGCAGTGCTTACGCTCTCAGGTATTTGAATATGTGCTTCCTCAGAGATATACTATTACATTCACAACTATATCCAACTTTACCAAATGTGTACACACACTGACACTGCTGCCCAGTCACAAACAAGGACATATCACTTAACCACGCTTCTTCAATGGAGACTTCACAGTTGATTAGGATACACAATACTCTGAATGATGGACTGCTCCAGTGGGTGTAGCTAAATGAGTGGGCCTTCTGTTCCCAGCTACACTGACAGAGATGGTTAATAGGACTCTTATTTTGGTGCATGACTTCTATGGCTGAAGTACAGCATGCTGGTAAAGAATGGGATTACTGATGGTGGAAGGAGTCGCTGAAGAGTAAGGAGCATATACTATGTGTTGTCCACTAACACACATGCTCTAGGGGAAGGTTTTTGGAAGTCCTGAATGAACATCTAGAGTCTTCAGCTGTTGTCTTCAGCTTATCAGATAAATGAGAATGTCATGGTGCAGCCAGTTACAGGTAACACTCTGACTTCATACTGTAAGTCTCAAACCCCTATTATATTAAAAATGGAGATTTATTATATATTCAGTTATGCTATATACTATCTCAGGAGAAGGCCTAATATTTGTCCCCCACCCTCAATTTCTTAAACAGGTGAATTCTGTACTAACTTTTACTGAAAAGTTGATGTGTTCTTTTCTAAAAACACCTTCATAATTTATGCCCATCTATCTTTACTTCGGACCCTGGCCTTGTCTGTGAACATTGTTTGCCTTTCTATAGCAATCTAGTTTTTCTTAATCATTTGAAATTGGCTTTTATTAGAAGATCATTTAGGCATTACATCAATATAGTGCATTTGGTGGTTTTATGAGAAGTTCTGATGATAGTTGCTGAAAGCTCTGCTCAGATGACATTTTTATGCATCCATATAGTTTTTCTCATATGTGAAAATAAGGTATTGGGTTGTGCAGATGGATAAATGTACAAATGTACATTTTAGGTATTTCTCTTGAATTTGCACGAGAATGGACTGACTTGTAGTTGCATTAATTTTCCTAGTATCCTCCTGCTTTGATCTGTATAGTTTTTAAAGACAGCATCTGAATCACACTCAGAAGAAACTGGTAATAGTTTTAGAAACTGTTTATGTTTTTCCCATTACCCACAATGCATAATATTGGCAATATGGTTTTCCTTCTTGTTGTCAGCATATCAACAATGTGCTGTAGCCACTAATAATAATTTGTTCATTCATACTTCCAGGTACTGTATTTGAAAATCCCAGACTTCATATATAGCAAAGCATATATGGTGAAGCATATAATGATGAAGTAATTTATGACTTTCATTTTGAATTCTTGCTACTTTTTTCATTTGTGCCTCCCTTTTTAATAACATATCACCTACTTCAAGGCTGATAGTTACCTAGATTTTTAGTATTTATTTATCTACTCAGAAAAATATTTCTATGAAGTTTGCACAGGGGTGTATTTGTGGGCAGTTAGCAACTTATGAATAGGTAACATTCTGAAAGTTTGTTGTTTGGAATTGATATTCTTATAGAAACCATGTTATAGATGGTCAACTTTCTGAAACCCATTTATGCCATAATATGGCTGGATAATACTATTGATGGTGCTGTAGTAGCTAACTACTGTCTGTTAAATGGTTATGAAATCTCATTTTTGAAATCTAACTTTCATAGCATTATTCTGATGAATTTTTGGTAGTGGGATTTAACTTTTCCTACTTCATTCTACCAGTGCACAGCAGTGGAAAAAAAGCCTTCAGGTGGAACTTAGGAGTTGAAGAGGACTTCTTGATGTCCCTAGCTGTGGAAAGAAAGTGATTGGGTATGGTATCCTGGCTGAAGTAGGAGGGAATGGATGACCCTAGTGGTATGAAGATGTATGTTTGCTTATACATTTCAGGCATCAAATTGGAGGTTTATGTATTTTGAGAGTGAAGAAGGGGCATTTTATAACTTTACACTGATGAGCCAAAGGGTGGGGAAACCCAGTACTTCTCTTTATTCACCATCCCTCACAGTACAAATATTTTCATTGTATATCTTCTACTTACTCCACCACCCTGCCCCCATAATTTTGGGTCTTTATTTTTAAATGGTAGCACCAGTCAGAGTAGTTTAGTTTCTAATATCAGAACAGTTTTGGAATGTATTATTTCATATGTCTTATATGAGATAGGGTGATATATGCATATAGTAAATAACTGAGGTTGACTCAAAATTAAATATTTTTGAATATAGGACAATTCACCCAAATGAAGAACAGTATTTCATTACTGTTTAATTATATTATGTCCTTTAAGAGTGTCTATAAGAAAGTCATAGATGATGGAAAAGTTATTTGGTCACATGTAATAAACATCATCTTTAACCTCAGCAATTTTGAACTGTATTCACTTCTTTCACTTCAAATCTGGCAAATTGCATGTTTTTTATTGCCCAGGGGATAGTATGAAATAAAGGAGAGTAGCAGGGAAAACAATGAGAGTAGTGATGTTTAAAAGGCTCTAAAGATTTAAGTTGTCAGTGTAGAGAAAAGAGTTTGATGAGTTATGGGCAAAATAGAAAGGATCTGGTTTCCGAAGGAAACACATGAGCTCCAAGTATAGGGGAAGAGTGGTTGGCAATACAAACCACTTATTTTTCTTAACCTGGAGCATTTGAAAAAAAAATAGAAACATTTGGCAAACTGAAAACTCAACTGACTTCATGCCCACCAAGTGAAAAATCTGATTCATCATCTAAGCACATAGTTCTGTTACTCATAAGCAGAGTTATCCAATGTATAGGTTGCAGTGGATAGAAGAGACAGTAGCAAGAAACCAACAGTGATCAAACTTGTGAGTACCCTAGAGAAAACCCCTCAAATTACTTATATGCAGTTGCCAGCATTACTGCCAGGGAACAAGAACTGTAGAGATTTCCATGCAATGACTGGGTTACTTAGCACAGTTTGATTGGCTCTGTTCCTGTTCTTTTTGGCTGACAGCTAACCACCATACTGAAGTGAACACAACCACTTATATGCACTTTCCTCTTGTACAATCAAAAAATTTATTTTTTTTCCTTTTATTTCATCATATTATGGAGGTACAAATATTGCTAGGGTTACAAACATTGCCCCTGCCCCTCCTCCCTCCCCCCATGTGTCCAATCCCCGGGTGGTGTGCACCACACACGCCATGTAAGCATACACCCCTTTCCTCCTCCCACCTCCCGCCTGTCCACCACCCAATAAAAAGTTTTTTTTTTCCTTTTTTGTTTGCTTGGTCTTTTTTTTTTTTTTTTTTTTTGACATTTTGGTTACATTGTATATCCTTGCCTCTACCTAAGAAGGGTTAGAGTTATGCCCTTCCCCTCTAAAATGCTCACCACATCCCTAAGATTGGGTCCCCCCCTCCCCCAGAATCCCTGGTGAGCATTGCCACCATTTGAAAACCATAGTTTTAATCAGTCAATACCAATTTGATGGCGAGTAGATGTAGGGCCTATTTTTCATGTCTTGTGTCGCCTCACTTTGGATAACGGCTTAAACTTAATCCAGGATAGCATAAACGGTGCTAGCTCACAGTCATTTCTTAGGATTGAGTAATATTCCATTGTGAGCATATACCACATTTTAATTATCCACTCATGAATTGACAGGCACTTGGGTTGTTTCATGACCGTGCAATAGTGAATTGTGCTGCCATAAACATTTGGGTGCAGATGTCTTTATAATATAATGTTTTATGCGCTTTTGGGTAGATTTCCAACAATGCTATTGCAAAGTCGAATGGTGTTTCTATTTCTAGCTGTTTGAGGTATCTCCAAATTCTTTTCCACAAAGGTTGCACTAATTTGCAGTCCCACCAGCAGTGTAATAGTGTTCCTGTCTCTCCGCATCCTCGCCAGCATTTGTTGTTTTGGGATTTCTTGATATAGGCCATTTTTACTGGGGTTAGGTGGTATCTCATTGTGGTTTTGATTTGCATTTCTCTAATAATTAGAGATGTTGAGCACTTTTTTTATATGTTTGCAGTCTATTATTCTGTCTTCTTTGGAGAAGTTTCTTTTCATTTCTGTCGCCCATTTCTTGATAGGATTGTTTTTTTCTTGTTAATTCTTTTAAGTTCTAGATAGATTCTTGTTATTAGACCTCTATCAGAGGTATAGAGAGCAAATATTTTCTCCCACTCTGTGGGTTGTCTATAAAAAATTCATTTTGTCTCTCATTTAACTCATAGTTTGAAAAGTATTGCATTAAAGTAAGCACTTTATTAAAAATTTTCATGTTCTTTGATCTACCATTGTTTTTAAAGAACTGAGTCTCCTCTACAGAACATTAATTCCATTGCCTGTTTGATAAAATCATTAGGAAGATAAATTTTGTACTGTACTTGAAGCATATACTCTATTAATAGCACTATGTATTAAGTGCTTAATTATGCCACGTATTATGTGAAATATATTTAATTTAACTATATGATTTAATATATATATTGAGAGAGTAAGGGAGAGAGAGAGAGAGAGAGAGAGAGAATTTTCTCATTTAATTCTCGTATTTACCCTGTGAGGTAGAAAATGTTATTGTACCCATTTTTGTAATTGAGGCTGAGTGGCAATATAGACTTTCCCAATAGTAGCACAGGAAATGATAAAGCCAGAATTCATATTCAGGATTGATTTACTCAATGACCATGTTCTTTTCCTCAATTCTTATAATTTCTTAATTTTGGCTTAAAAAATTAACTGTTTTTGTGAACAGAATGTATCACAAAGCAAGGAAAAACAGACATTTAATGATGATTGCCACACATTTTTAAAAATGTAAATTTAAACTTCTTGATAAAATAATTTCCTCCATTCAAAGAAAAAAGAAGGAAGGAAGGAAAGAACAGAAAAGAAAGTAAAAGAAAAAGAAAGAAAGAAAATCCCTCGAGAGCCATGGTTAGAAAAACTTCTACTCTTTTTAAATCTTAAATAATTAAATCTCGTAAAAGTCTTCTTTTTAAACAAAAAAGAAATACATATACTTGGAATTATGTCTTACGCTACAGGTCGGTATGTTTTAGCAAGTCAGAGGAACTCAAACATGAATGAAGAGTGGAATTTTCCTTTCATTTTCTGTAATAACTATGTTTGTTGAAGAGAAAAGAGGAAAAAATGACCATCATGCCTGGTTTTGAAGAAAAACTTGTTTATGTGTGTAATATATTGGAAGAATTGTTTGGGATCACTTTGTAGAAATATGACCACCAAAATTCTAAGAAGGTGAAGGGCAATTGGATGCATGAAACTAATTAAGTCAAATAAGAATGAGTATTTTTAAAGGTAATTCACTTACCTCATTTTTCCAATCCCTCTCTGTAAAATAGGAAATATTTTAAAAAGAAAATAATGGTTACAGTTGGCTTTTATGACCTCTTTTTTTTCCTCTTTCCCAACCCCTGCCACATTCCTAAGTTTATTTTTTTTAGTTTCTACAGTTTTCTTTTTAATCATATAACATTATTTTATTTTAGTTTATATATTTTTTCAATTTCAGAATATTATGGGTGTATGAACGCTTTGGTCCCATAAATTGCCTTAGCACTACCCAAGTCAAAGCTACAAACATGCCCATCCCCCAGACAGTATGCACTGCACCTGTTAGGTGTGAATTTACCCATCCCCTCCTCCTTACTCCCAGCTGCCCGATCCCTAATGAATATTATTTCCATATGTGCACATAAGTGTTGAAGGATTAGCACCAATTTAATGGTGAGTACATGGGGTGTTTGTTTTTCTATTCTTGTTATACTTTACTTAGAAAAGTAGTCTCCAGTTCCCTCTAGATTAATACAAGAGGTATTAGTTCACCATTATTTTTAATGGCTGAGTAGTACTCCATGGTATACATATACCACATTTTATTAATCCACTCATGTATTGATGGGCACTTGGGTTGTTTCCACATGTTTGCAATTGTGAATTGTGTTGCTGTAAACATTAGAATGCAGATGTCTTTTTAATGTGGGACCTGATCAAATTAAAAAGCTTATGCACAGCAAAGGAAACAATTATTAGACCGAATAGACAACTTACAGAATGAGAGAAAATATTTGCATGCTATACATCCGTTAAGGGGCTGATAACTAGAATCTATAGCAAACTCAGGCAAATCAGCAAGGTAAAAATCAAACGACTATTAAAAATGGGCAAAATACATGAACAGAAACTCTTCAAAAGAAAATAGATGAATGGCCAACAAACATAGGAAAAGATGCTCAACATCTCTAATCATCAGGGAAAATGCAAATCAAACCACAAGGAGACATCACTTAACTCCAGTGAGAATAGCTTTTATGAAAAAGTCCCAAAACAACAAATGTTGGCATGGATTTGGAGAGACAGGAACACTCATACACTGCTGGTGGGACAGTGAACTTGTATAACCACTATGGAAAGTAGTATGAAGCTATCTCAAAGAACTAAAAGTAGAACTACCATTTGATTCAGCAATCCCACTACTGGGTATTTACCCAAATGAAAAAAACACATTCCTAAATTTAGTAGTAGACAGTTTCTGTCTGTCTCTCTTTCCTTCTTTCTCTGTCTCTTTCTTTTCCCCCCTTTTATCTCTCCTCTTTTCTCCTCTCTTCTTTCTTTCCTCTTTCTCTTCTCTCCCCTTTACCCTCTCCCCTTTACCTACTCTGCCCCTTCTTTCATTGTACATTCTTACATGCGATATTTATAATGTCCATTATAACCTTTCTCTTAGTAGAAAGGTGATTCTTGAATCTTCTAAGTAAGATGCACATGGACTTTGTTTTTACTCATTAAAAGGATGCTCTAGAGAAAAATAACATCCCTTCTCGTTTTCTGCATCTCTCTCTTTCTGCTATATCTCAACACACACTTTCAGAAAGAAACATATTGTCCTATTTCTGGAAAATATTGAAATGTTGCTATCTACTTTGTATCTTCTTGAGAGCAAGATTTGTCTATGGTTATTGTTTGATCATTAAAGAAAACCAAAGATTCCACACTAAAAATTGGCATTGACCTAGATACTTCTGCCGCACTAACTACAAATACACATTTGTAAGCACACTTTTATACAAGGAGATGGACTTGTTCAATATGTAGTTGCCATGTAATGTTACCCAAGAAGAATTGAAAACAAGCAGGTGTACTAGATCTAAGCCTCATTCATCTCAAGGTCAGGATTCTAAAACCAGCCTCCTCAAGGTTACTCAGACTAGGTGGAAAAGGATGAACTTGGATTAAAGGTACTACTACAAAACATGCTTTGAGGGCCAGAAGAAGGTAAGGAGCATTTTCAGTGATGGTACAGTGCAGTGAGAACATGATTAGTAATAGGTACGTAACTGAGATATGTTGAGGAAGTTCCCCAATAATTCTGCTGGTAGACTAGTTATGAATAAGGATGTAAAAAAACTCACAGACACATGGCTGCAGCCATTTTGGATAAATACACAAATATACAAATCATAGGGCAATTTGAGTTTTATTGATAGGTAGAGTGAGTTGCAGAACAAGAAATAAAGCATGTGTATATTCATATAAGATGAGAGATGAAGGAGAATAGTAATCACTATTAGTTGGGAAAGAATTTGAAGTTGGTGAATTATGTAAGTTAAAGTTTTCCTGATTTATTGAGTCTTAAGGGATAGGTCTAATGTTACTCTGTTGTTAACTTGTTTATGTATTTTAATGTAAATATTAGGTAGAATCCAAGCCTATACATTTTAAGATATGGATTCTATTCTCAACTCAGGATTCTTCTGGGTCTTAGGATCATGTAATCAAGGTGTCACTTCCCTATAGCACCTTAGGTTTTAGTAGTTATTAAGGTGACAAATTAATTTAAAAAAATTAATAATTGGGACAAGTGCACCAGGAATTATAAGTATGATTTATATATGGAAGTTAACTTTGTTTTGTTCTTTGACTTTGGGCTTTAAATCTATCTAACCATGGTCAGCCTCTTTGGTCACAAGAAGGAATTGGCTGAAAGAAAGTAAGCACATTTCTAGCAATCTGTAATCCATTTGGGCAGACTTATCCTGTTCTTTGTCATTCTTATTACCACTATCAAAAGTTTGTCCATTCAACTATTGCTAATAAAGATATATACTTACTTCTTGCTATCTTTAACCTCTTTTAAAATAGTTTCATCAAATATTTGTAGAGTGGAAGCCAATTGTGCATACAGTGCCAGAATGATTCCATAAGAACAACTTGCTTTACGACATATTTTATGTGTTGTGTGTGTGTTTTCTGGGTAAGAGGGAGGGAAGGGAGCTAACATTTATTGAGTACACACATATGTTATCTCATTTAATTCTTACAAGAACTGTGTGAAGTGATAATTGCATTTAGATAAAGACACTATTTGGAATCAGGGAACAACGCTATTAAAAGAATAAAATTGCCACAGATTCTTATGTAAATGGCAACACTTTAAGAAGATGCCAACTTATCTTTGCCATTATAGTGGGCTGAAGTGAGAAATAAGATATGAAGATGATATAAGTGAGAGAATGTGAAGGATAATACATGAACCATAATGATTTGCCTTACTTCCAGAGTGAATTATGGGAAACAATGCATTAAAGGAGGCACTAATACTATAATTAGTGTTACTTTGTAACATACTATCTCAGAAAAGACAAAGATTCATTTTCTGCCCAGGTAAATAAGGGAGTCTTGATAGAATCATAGCCAAACTATTTTTAACGTATTTATTTAATTTGACTCCGAGGAAACGGATCTTTTGATAGCAAAAGGAGTTTGATAAAAAATGATATCCTAAAATAATTTATAGTTATTTCGTTACATAGTTTCTATGTAACTTGTTGTTACATAGTTTCCATTATACTTCTTGCTCTCCCACTTCAAATTTCATTAGGTAACAATTACTAAATTTGAAATAAAATACCAAAAAATATAGTTAAGGCCAAATGTTTTCAAAAAATACAGAGGCTATTTTTTTTTTTAACTTAAAAAATTTGTGGAGATTTTGTCAAGCACCTAGCACTGTGATTGATTTATAACAGGTGCTAAATAAATATTATTGAAATGAAATGTGGAAATAAATATGTGCATGTTCATTTATTCATTCTTTTTTTCAGTCAACAGATATTTACTGAAGGCCTAATGTGTTCCAGGTAGATATGTTTGAGATTTAAATGTGAACAGTATACGAAAGCCAGTTTTAAGTAGCTTAAAAATCTAATGGAGAGAAATTATAATAACATCAATCTTAGAATAGAGATGTGAATGAAATAAAATACATATAAATTCAAAACTTTCCAGGAAGAATTGGAGGAAGGCTTCATTAAGTAGGTTAATATTTGAGCTGCTTCTTATAGGGGTAATAGAGGGTTACTTGGAGGAGATGTGAAGAAGGAGGAGAGTATTCTAAGATGAGGGTATACTATTTGTAAAAACACATAGACATTAGAAAGGCCTGGTAGGTTTTGGAAATTTTAAGAAGTTCATGTGATTGCTGCATGTGGGGTGGAGGGAATGAACAAAAATAAACTTGAGATTTTGGTGGCACGATTGATTATTTCCTGATATGAACCTGGAAAATGTTTAATTTCAACTAATTAATTTTCATAAGATGTGTATTTTTCTAAGAAAATACCTGTTTTATTAGAATATCCATAATATATATCTTTTAGTGCCTTCACTATAGCAGGTGAGATATTCAGCTGTTGAAATGATGAAGTTGTACAGAGTGGGACATGATATGAAAGGACTTTGGAATGATGTATTGCAAAAATTACTAATCACTTTTCTTTGAGTTGCTTTTTGAATTTTCTTATACTTTTCTAGCCAATTAATTTGCTAGAGCAACTTGTAGGTTAGTCAAATAGTTCTAAATTCTAAGAAGTAAAGGCAGAGTACTAATGTTTATTTATATGTAATAATTTATATTTTTATATTTTTAACAGAAAAAGATGAATTTTCAAAATATGTGATAGATATCTTGATAGCTTCAGGAAAATGTTAGCTTGGAATAACTTTATAACTTTTTTTTTATTTCTGTATACTAATATATATATTTCAGGCTTTATTCCAGATACGGGATTCATTTTCACATAAAGAGAGGTCAGGCTTTACAGTATTTGTTATTTAATTTCCTTTCTTCCGGAGAAACACCTCAGAGGATCTAGACTTTGTTTCAGAGAAATTATAGTTCCTTCAATTATAAATTGCTGGGATAGGTCACTACCAGATTATATAGAACATGATGTACTTTACAAGTTGAAGAGTTTTCCACTAAGTAGTAGCAGCAGTGAAAATTGTCAGAGAAACAACTAATTAATCTCTGCTCCTTTACAGCTGTTTAATGCAATGCATAACTAAAAGTCCTGTTAAATTAATTAATGATTTCAATTACGAACTTTTCTCCAAAATGTTATGATTCGTATCAGGCTGATAATGCAGTGACCTGGGAGTGTGAAATCTGTGTTATGAAGAGAGTCGCCAGTTAATTGATTCACAAATTATTTAAAGTTTGTTGCACCCAAGGGAGTGCTCAGTTTCATGACAGTCATTTCTTAAAGTGTACAAACTCCTTTTTCACCTTAAGAATATCTTCAGTTATTAAGCATGATAAAATACCACCATGTTCTGGAGCTGTGAGTAATCTTAACATTTATGATTTAGAATTTGTAGGTGACTATGTGGAGATTAAATCTATGAGGAAAGTAGAAAAATCTTGGCTAAAATGATCAATGATTCTCTTTTGTGGCAGTTTTTTCATTGTTTTTATGGTAGTCATTTTAAATAGTTTTCTAAATACCACTCCTTAAAATTTTTTTCCATTTCCTATACATTGAGAATATTTCATGTTAAAAGACAATATATTTATGCATTTTTAAGAAATTCTGAATGGTAATTAACACAGTATAAATTGATCTGATAATTGGTACTTGAAGCATTTGGGTTGCTGGTATGTAGGTCTAAATTGATGCCAGTCTTAACTGTTGGAGAGGGTGCTGACTTCATCAATTTCTATAGGACAACTTGAGTATACAGGAAAAAATTAAAAGTCATATATACTTGCTTCCAGTCTGGTTATTTTACCCATAACTTAAGTATTATAACAATTGAGAGTGTACAGATTTATAAGGAGAAGGGATGGAATCAATAATATAATTAATATTCTATAATGCATTTATTAAAATTTTATTAATGTTTTTATGCTAGACTTGGGCTGATTTCAGAGTAGATGATATGGCCATAGGTGAGACTCCTTCTTGAGTGCTTGTGGCTAAATGAGGTGGAAGAGAAAGAGGTGGTACCCAGTGAAAGGATTCTTAAGCAGGATGAGAGGGCAGCAGGAAGATCTCTTGACATGAGTGGTAGCTATATTATTAGTGTGACCTGGAATCTCTTTTGTTCTACATACAGATTTTAGCTTAATGACTAGTTATAAAGTCCAGGGCTTTTAGAGTGGTAGAACAATATCCTTAGTAGTTTCACTTCAATTTCATAGGAAGTATGAAAAAGTCATTTTTCATTTAATATGAAAAACAAATTTCCTTTGGAGATGTTTGTCTCTCAGCTCTAAATGGATAGATGTATTTGCAGGATGGAACAGGAAGCTTGTATTCTGGATAGACACTATGTTTACAAATTTCACTTGTCCTAGTAACTCTTCTGTTTTACTTTCATTTTTTTTTTTTTTTTTTTTATCTAAGAAAATTGCCCAAAGAGAAAGAAGACAAATAGAGAAACAGCATTATTAAAAATAAGTTTATCTTTGTTAAACTTGCTGCAGGGCAAAAAGAAATGGACTTGAAAGGGAAGTAAATTTATACTAATTTTTGCATTGTAGGAAATGTACTATTTTAGACACTGACTGACTGCTTCTGTTTTCTAAAATTAAGGAGCCTATAATCTCAGCACCATTAACAAGTGCTGTCATTCAGATACACAGTGTCTGGCTGATTTAAATAAAATGAAATGAAGATAGTTGTTTCTGGTCCCTTGGCTTCACTCATTGCCATAAACATATGCTCTGCGTCCCGCTTCTTTCCATCTTATTTATGACTTTAATTTGTTGTGTGGGCTGCGCTAGAAATTAAATTTAATATAATTCTCCAAGGGACCCTGTCATATAATAACATGGTAATTTCTGTGTATCCTTTTGAAAAATGAGGAAATTAATTCTTCCTGACATGTTCTAATTATTCCAGTGTGAACGGCAAATCCGTTTTTCCTAGCCCCTGAAGTGTTATAGGCAAATGGCTGGTGTTCAAAGCTGAGGTGCTAATGCTGACCAGCAGTGCGTTTAATTTGAAACATGAGCAGACACCTTTCAACACACCTTTGTAATATTGGAGTACTTTACAGAAATTAATTCACTACTTATTTGGCAGCTTAGCCTTGGGGTTATGTTTTTGTATTCATCAATACTATAGTCATGTTAGCATAATGTTTCCTGTTTCCTTCAATGCTTGGTGCCTATGTATGGAACTAAAAGTGTGCAATGGGTAGTTCAACTGCATGAATGAAGGAGAATCCAGACACTTCAGAAATACCAGTTGTATGCCAAATTGTGTTTACACTTTATAGAGAGGTGTAGCAAGGTCTTGAATGTTAAACTTAATTATAGTCTATGGTTAGCAGCTTTAACTAAAATTACATGGTGTAGGAATTATTGGGAAAATCTTGCTTTGAAAAGACAACTATATACTCTGTTGCCCTGCTGTAGATTTCAGTTGTGGAAATCCAATTTCTTACACGAGGAATGATACCATGAAAAGACAGTTTGTGAACAAAATTTATGGAATAGAAATCTCAAGATCTGAACTCTGTTAGGAAGGAAGTAGCTCTACCTTTGGAGATAAAGTTAGAGCCATTTTTTGGTGCTGTTGGCCATGTTAGTTGTGTAACTTATCATTTATTTGTGTTAATTGGAAAGTCTAGGTAGTATTCTTTACAGGAATTAAAAGAAGAACTTACTTTATCTGTAATCTTTATTTTAAAATTAGACACTATATACATTTCTTTAATCAGGTCAATCATTTGTGTCAGTCCTGATACAACTCATTTGTTTTAGTGAGCAGTTGATAAATGCCATTACACATTGGCTATTTATTGTTATAAAAAATTAATGCATGAAATCCTAGTTAAAATAGAAGATAGAAATATAATTAAACTTAAATAAAAGAATTGTGTTTGCAATGGCTGTAATCAAGACTCTCTATTTATCATTTTTTGTATGTTTTAAGTTAAATTTTAAGTGAAATAGGAGAAATGGGAATGGTAGCATAATTATTCTGATAAATAATATTAATATTGCCCATAGTTTTTATTTTTTTCGGCATATTATGGGGGTACAGATTTTAAGGTTTCAATAAATGCCCTTTGCCTCCCTCCCCCCACAAGTCTGAGTTTCCAGCATGACCATCCCCCAGATGGTGCACATCTCACTCGTTATGTATGTATATACCCGCACCCCTCCCCCCTCCCACCTGCCCAATGCCCTATTACTGTAGTACCTATGTGTCCAATTAGGTGCTGCTCAGTTAATACCAGTTTGCTGGTGAGTATATGTGGTGCTTGTTTTTCCATTCTTGGGATACTTCACTTAGTAGTATGGGTTCCATCTCTAACCAGGAAAATATAAGATGTGCTATATCACCGTTGTTTCTTAGAGCTGAATAGTACTCCATGGTATACATATACCAAATTTTATTAATCCATTCATGCCCATAGTTTTTATGCTGACCATTCAGCTGCTAGATATTTCATTTTATTCTTTCCATCAATCTACCAGAGGCTACTGTCAGATTTAGACTATGGACAAGGAAGAATATGATTAAAACTTCCCTGTCTTAGCTTTCCCTTATATTAGACTGATGAAAAAAATGGGCTTCTTTTGGCTGGAAACCTGGGAGAACATAACAACATGCTTCTTTCTATTCAAGTACATGCCTCTCTGTACTGTTCATCTCAAGGGAAGGTTATTATGAAGTTATTTCTGTGGCTTTGTAAGGATAAGAGATGGAAGAGGGAGTTGGAAGATAAAGAGGGAGCAAGGGTATCCCTTCCTGGACCTATAGACTATATAAGTTGCTGAAGATTTCCTGATCATGTACTTCTCCTTTATGTCCTAGGAAAGGAAGAGAAATCTGCCCATCTGATCTTTCTTTTCCTTTTCCTTTTTGTCACTGATATCACAGAAGGATTAGTACCAAAGAGGAGAGATAGGGGCTAGACCAGATCATGGTCCCGCTTGGATCAGATCCTTTTCAGAGCCTCGATATACTATTTATATGGATTCTAAGAAAGAATTGAAGATTTTTTTCTCTATTTCTAATATTCTTCAAAATAAGGGAGCCATAAAAAAGTTGTTGACCAGGTTAAAATAAGCTACTTATATGTGCAATTATGCATATACCTAGTTCCGTTCTCTTTCTAGGAAAGAAACTGCAAACATTTTACATGCTTCCATCTCAGGATGCTGCAATCAGTGTGTCCAGCAAAATAAATGAAAAGAGGTAAATATCCCCCAATTTTGAATTTTTTTCTTTTAAAATGTTACTTAGGCTCAATTTTTGGTCATTTTCATTTTTAAAAATATCTTATTATAATTTCAAATTATTGTCTAGAAAAATATGTTACACTTATTTTCTATGTAATTTTTACTTGATTCAATGCAACTTGACATATATGTTAAATTTTATTTAAAAATAAACAAGTTGCAGTTTATTTATTTTGCATATATATGCATACATATGCACTCACACACACAAACACACACATACTTCCAAAAGGCTTATGTTTGATTTCTCTCTCCTTATTACACTCTTTGATACTTTCCTTTTATGCCAGTAGATTCATTTCATAAATCAAATTTATTCATTTTGCAGGCTTATCAAATTTTGTTTATTGATGACTATAGTTAAAAACAAGATTTTCCCATGCTTACATATGCATGTATTTTTACATCAATAATAGCAACTAACAATTATTGAGCATTTGCTATTTGCCAGCCACTGTACTAATCCTTTACATGAATTGTCTCATATGAAACTAGAAGCAACTCTTTGAGGTAGCTATCACTATATATATAAATATATATATATTTTTTCTAGTTTTATGAATGAGCAAACTGAGAACAGACAGGCTAAATAATTTTACCAAAATTACATAGTTTACAAGTGGAAGAATGAATATTTTAACATATCAAATGCTTAGAACAGTGCCTGGCACATAGTAAGCCTTCAATGAATATTAGTTGCTATTCTTGTTTCTGTTGTAAAGTGCTATGGGTGCTAAATTTCAACCAATATTTGTTGATTCTCTATTTTTATGAATAAGATTAGGAGGCTTCCTAAAAAGAAGGTGATTTAGAAACTAAACTGTTAGGTCTTTAAACCTAGCTTGTGAACCTTGGTACTTATGTGAGCTTCAATCTTAATTCATATAAACAGATATTTTTTGAGTACTTGCAATATATACAGTTCTCTTTTGGATGCTACAAGGTATATAAAATGTCCCTGATGTCATGGAGCTTACAGTCTAGTGGGGTTGGGGGTGGGGATATGAGAAAATATATAATGACTCTAATGGTAGAATAAGATTAATTCTATTTTATATTTTAAAATAGTTCAGGAGAGAATTTCTAAGGCCCTTACATTCTTAAATGAGCCCATAGTCTTGACCAGATTTTATACTTGGTTTGTGCAGAAGGCTAAGATCCAATAATAATAGTGTCAGAACAGAGCAAAGTAGGGTGATTTCATACATACTGAATTTCAGATGCTAGTTGTACCAATATGTGGACGTGTCAAATACTTAAAATAACAGCAAAGTGACATTTACTGAAAACTTCTTTTGCAAGAGGCACAGGATTATTTACTGCTCAGAATACATTTTCTCATTTAATCCTTCCAATAACCCAGTGAAGTAGGTATTATTACTAAGCCTATTTTACAGATAAGGAAACTAAGATTTAGAGAGATTAAGTATTTTACCTGAAGCTGTAGATTTAGTAGGTGACAGAGCTGGGACTTAAAATTAGGTCTATATGATGCTATGCTCTTAATCACAAAAATTACACTGTGTGGAAGTATGACTAGGGAACTCAAAAGAGTGCTCTGGGTTAGAGATACAGATTTGGGACTTAACTGCAAAGGAGTGATAGTTAAATCCATGGAGTTAGATTGTATCTCCCCACAGGCTGGGGGAGGGGGCAGAGAGAGAGGGAAGAAAGGAAGAAAGGAAGGAAGGAAAGAAGGAAGGAAAGAGTTAAAGAACAAGGGAGTGAGGGAGAGAAAGAACAACCTAAGATTTAAACCTTGGGAGAATGGTAAAGGGGAAGGAGAGAGGAGCAGTGAAAGAACAATAGAGAAGTAGTTAAAGAAAAATAAATAGGAAAGTTTTATGTCATGAAGTCAAAAGAGGAAAGAATTTCAGTAAGAAGGGAGTGACCAATAGCAATCACTGTTGATTTGATATAGCAGTATCAAATATTGTTGAGAATTTTTGAAGAATGAGGATTTGTCAATAGGTGCTTGTTGCTAAAACCAGAACTACTTGGCAAAGGACCACATTGCGAGGATGATGATGAAGTAGTGATAGAGGGACAGAACACCTTGTAAAGAAGCTTGGTAGCTAAGGAAGCAAGTGTCTGAAGCAGTCCCTTAATGGAGAGAGACTACTGAGAAAAGGGTCTTTTTTTTTTAGAATAGGGAGAACATAATTATGGTTTATAAACATAAAGAAAGCAATCAGTAAAGAAAGAGAGTGGAGGAAGAAAACTAAAAGAAGAAACAAAAAAGGGAGAAGAAAATTTTTTTCTGCTTCTTGAAATAGTTTTGCTCAAAGATTTTTAATAGATTAGTTCCCCAGGGCTGCTGTAGCAATATATATTTATTTGTTTCATAGTTCTGGAGGTTAGATGTCCAAAATCAAGGTGTTGGCAGGGCCATTCTCCTTTTGAAACCTATAGGGAATCCTTCATTGCTTCTTCCTAGCTTCTCGTGGTTTGCTGGCAGTTATTGGCTCTTCTAGATCTAAAATTCTATGATTTTACAACTAATAGATTTTATTATTACCTAGTTCATATTCTTCAAGGGAAACTTGTGTACAGATTTTATGCTTTGGCTGTTAGCATGCAAGTTGGTGTTTTGTGTGTATATGATTATGCGAGAACAATTTAAAGATAATTTGGAATTTGTAAAATATGTAGAACTAGCAATTAAAAACAAGTATAAAATATGCTCTAAGGCTAACTTTTTAGTTCTTAAAACCCTAACCCTCTTCAGAAGGAATTAAATTTGATTACATTTAAAATCATGTGATTTAATAGAAATAAATATACATATGCAAATTGTTTGTACCCTGCACAATTATTGGAATTTAGATGTCTTCATTTTTAATCAATAGTTATTTTCTTTGCTATTGCAATAAAACACTGAAGAAATAATACCTGAAATTTCATGGCAATGCAGATGAGCTCTCAATTAATAATAACTTTAAGTTTCAATTGTGGTGAATACTATTATTTATCTTACATATTGGATTATGAGGCTGCATAATAGTTATATACTTATGGAAGATGGTTTGATTTAACCAGCTTAATATGTGAGTTAGATTGTTACTGTAAAATATTTAATATAACAGCTAATATAAACCTGAACACTAAAATTTGCCAAGGTAAGATATAAATATATTTTTAAATATTTGTGACTACCACTTTTTCTGTGACTGATTTTATAAATTATGTTTTTTTCTCTTTCAATTAGGTATTTTTAATATTTAATTTATATGGACTATACAGATGGCATCTAAGACAAGTATTTGTGTAGTTTTCTATTCATTTACAAAACATTTATTGAGGGCTTGCTTGTTAACTAGGTATTCTTCTAAGGACTGAGGATATATATCTAAATAGGAAAGGATATTTTATGTCAAAAGACTTTATGGGCTAGAGGGGGAGATGAGGTACATAATGATTGTACATAGTACAACATGATATCTTGCAATAAAGGTCTTATAAAGTGCTATGATATAACAGAAGAAGAAATTAAGAACAGATGTAATGGAAGGTTTCATCAAAGCAGTGACTTTGAGTCATGTATTGATAGAAGATTAGGGAAGAGTAAGCCCCATAATGGCAGAACCTTTGTCTTGCTCACTAGTCTGTCTCTTGTGCCAAAAACAATGCCAGGCACACAATAAGTTTTAGTAACTATTTTTTAAAATTTTGAATCAATCTAGGGGGACAAGAATAAAAATGGATACTCTAGAAATAGGAGAAACATGAGAAAAGTATGAAGACATCAAAGGTCATGGCAAGTGAAGACTTACGATTTGGTTTATTACAGCTAAAATGAGGGTATGAGGAAGATGCACTAAAATCTAATGACTAAGTATGTATTTTGGAATCAGTCAGAACAGTTTGAATCTTAACTTCATCTTATATTACCTTTATGATAGTGGGTAAAATGTTCACTGTTTTCCTACTTTAAAATATAATTAATAATGTATATTTATAATGGTGCTTTGCAATTGCTTGGCAGTAGTGCCTGGCACATGGAAAGCATTAAAAAAATGATTGGCAGGGCACGGTGGCTCATGCCTATATTCCTAGCACTCTGGAGACTGAGGCAGGAGAATTGCTTGAGGTCAGGAGTTCGAGACCAGCCTGAGCAAGAAAGAGAGACTCCCGTCTCTACTAAAAGTGGAAAAATTAGTCGGGTTTTGTGGCATGCACCTGTAGTCCCAGCTACTTGGGAGGCTGAGGTAGGATCACTTGAGCCCAGGTTGTAGTGAGCTAGGCTGACACCACTGAACTATACCCAGGGTGACAGAGTGATACTCTGTCTCAAAAAAAAATTATTAAAACTATTATTACTGTTTGAGAAAGCAATAGGCCCTAAGACTATAAGGACACAAATGGTTAAAATCCTAAAGGACTTTGTGTCATATTAAGGAGTTTGAACTATCCTGGAGATGATTGGGAGCTGTTAAATTTTGGTTTGATATTCAACATTAGCTACAACATATATATATATATACACACACACACACACACACACACACACACACACACACACACGGCACTCTGGAAAGGGACAGTTAGTAGCTCATAAACTGTACTTTATCGTTTTCATAATATTCCATTACTGTTACACAAGTTCAACATTCCTCATCCTGCTCATATTGCTCAATTATCTGATGCTCACTCCAAGTAGGGAATAGACAACATGAAATTGTTGACTTGGTTAAGCAGAGTCACCTTCCTCAAGTCTCTTGAGGTTAGGGGATAGGTTAAATAGCACATAGCAAGAAACCAAAAATTTGAAAAAGAAGAATGAAATAATTAAATAGGATAGCTGTTATTTATAGGACTGGTATATCAATGACCTAAAATATAACTTGATGGGGCAAGTGGATGATCCATTGTTGATAATTGAGAGTTGATTGCATTTTTATAGGTCATGTTGCACAGCTAGCTGACCTAATAAGGTCTTTTAATAGACCACAAGTTCTAGCGTTCATCTGCATACCAAAACCTTTTTGCACAATATCTTACATATCATACGTTCACAATTATATTTGTTATTGAAAATTATAGTTTATATTTCAGTTAATATAATTAGTTTTTACTCTATTTTTTAAAATCTCTTGAAAACCTTTTTTTTTCTTCAGAATGGTGAAGAGAAGGGAAAAATAAAGAATGATGTGTTTTGCTAATAAAAAAAACGATTTGCTATTGTTAACATTTCCAGGATGGAAAAGGGCAAAAATATCATTTCTCTTTATTATTTCAAGTGAAATTAATACTGCTAGTCTAAAGGTTTTGGTTAGTCTAGGTTTGGTAGTTCATCCTGGTTTAAGACGGTTTCTATAGGGAGAAAATGATCTTTGTAAAGGCCCTGATGTGCCATTTTGAATCCCGAAGCAGAAATCGTAGGTAGGCTTATATGCCTTATAATTTAGAAGATCGCTAGCTATACAGCAGGGCCTCACAGAATGCCTATTGAACAAATGTTTTTAATATTTGAATCATGGATGTAAAATGAAATGTACTAGGATCTTGACCTCATGGGAGAAGAGTGATTTGTTAAGATTTTGGAGAAAATAGTTACTACCTGGGCTTTCTAGATCAGCATTTCTCTATGATTTGAGCACCACTAACTGTTAACTAACTGCATTTCGGTGCTTGTTAAAAATGCAGATTCTTGGTGCCCTACCTCTTCCTGTGGAATTAGAATCTATAGATGCCCAGGATTCTTCATTTAAACAAATCCTACAGATGATTCTAATCACTGCAAAAATTGAGGCCTACTGTCCTAAAAAAATAATTTGGTAAAAAGCTGGGATCTTAAAAAATAAGACAAATATAAAATTGGATTTCTGATTAAGGTAGTTTGTATCATTGAATACATCTAAAATAACTCTAATACTGAAAACTAACCTTTTAAATTTATTTGTTTTAAAATTAAAACTTAAGAGTAACAGCATTTGAACAGCTAATTTGTACATTATTTTGGGATCATTCATAAATTGCTTTCAAATCCTTTGACTTAGAGACCATTCTACAAATCTACTTTTGACTCTAATTAACTTGCCTTTGCCTTTGAATTAAAAACTGGAGTTCTGAACTATCTTAAAGAGTTTTTAAAATGGTGTTGATGTCTTTTCAATTGTCTTACTTCACTAGGTGGGACCTAGATGTTTGCCATAAATGAAGTGGTACTAATTAAATACAGTATAGCTATTCATCCCCATCAATCAAGATAACTATATTTTTGAATTTGTAGGAGTGGAGGGATGGGAAGTGAAAGAGGTGACCTAAAACTCCATCAAATGAATGCCAGTTGATATAAAGTCTAATTAGTAAAATTTAGTGATCGGTTTGCTCAGGGGACTTTTGGGGAAAATCCCTAAATAGGACCATTTCTTTGCTTCTAAATATAATATGATTTTATTTTTCCTCCTATTTCTGATCTCACATTTTATTTGCTATAGAGAATTTAATGATTACCACAATGTAGGAAATGTTTGGTAATGTCTAGTTGGATGGGACTGTTAGTATGTAAGTACAACATCAAGATGATAATAATGCCTTATATAATTCAAAAGAATATTAGAAATTGGGAAAGTTATATATGATGAATACTTTACATGAAATCTGAGCCCTGCTGGGACAATTAAAACAATAGAAGTTCAAGTAAATTCAAAGTACCAAGAACAATTAACATTCACATGCTTCATAGTTTTAAAAAGGTACATTCTTTTTTCTTTTACAATCTCTTGTTCCATTTTGCTCTTCCTCATGTTTTCTTTTCCTCATCTAGTTTATAAATTTGAATATTTAAATTTTCTTTCTTAATTGGTATCTTACTAACTGTGGTTTGGACTGAAATTCTGGAAGGGCATTGAGATTTTGCTTAGCTATTATGAAATGTCAGGAACTTTAATTTTTTTTCAGCTGTAGAAATTGTTTATTTTGGAAATTTATCTGGCTTGTTTTGTGGACATTATCACGTTAAATATAGGGTCTACTATGTGCCTGGTACTATTTGAGACAATGGAGATACAGCGGTGAATAAAACAAAATCCTTGCTTTCATTAAGTTTATGTTTTAGTGGTAGTGGTGGAGAAGACATTAAAAAATAACCAGTAGACAGTAGTATGTCAGAAGATAATGAGTGCTACGAAGAAACATTAAGCAGAA
Source organism: Microcebus murinus (assembly GCF_040939455.1). Taxonomy (NCBI): domain Eukaryota; kingdom Metazoa; phylum Chordata; class Mammalia; order Primates; family Cheirogaleidae; genus Microcebus; species Microcebus murinus. Next base: position 45,822,516 of record NC_134107.1, read on the forward strand.
TAAAGAAGGCAGGGAGTGCAGAGGTGGGAAGTTTGCTATTTTATGTCCAGAATACAGTAAGGCAGCCCGGTGTGATGGTTCATGCCTGCAAATCCCAGCACTTTGGAAGGCTGAGGTGGGAGGATTGCTTGAGGCCAGAAGTTCAAGACCAGCCTGGGCAATATAGTGAGAACCTGTCTCTACAAAAAAATTTTTGAAAAAATTATCTAGGTGTGGTGGTGCATGCCTGTATAGTACTAGCTACTTGGGAGGCTGAGCCAGAAGCATTACTTGAGCCCAAGGAGTTCAAGGCTGCAGAGAACTATTATCATGCCACTGTACTCTAGCCTGGGATGTAGAGTGAGACCCTATCTCAAAAAAAAAAAATACAGTAAGACCTCACAGATGAGGTGATATTTAAGTTGAAAACAAAGAAATGAAGGAAAAAATTATGCAGATATCTGGAGGAAGACCAGTCTAGAAAGAGGGAACCAGTATCATGACATAGAGGAGTGACCTTGATGAGATTGAGGAGGCCACTATAGCTGTATGATGTGATTGGTGAGAACATGTATGATTTAAGCTATTTAACTCTTTTGCTTTTACTTTGAGGAAGATGGAAAACTTTTACCATGAGGAAGATGGGAAACCAGAGGAAGACAGATTCTCAGTGGAAAAGTGACATGAGTTCTTAGCAGAAAAATGACATGATCTGACTTCTATATTAAAAGGTTTGCTCTGGCTGCTATGTTTAGTATAGGCTATATCAGGGAGACTAGTTAGGAGGTGTGTTAGTTTACTCCAACTGCTCTAACAAAATGGCAAAGATGGATGGATTATAAACAACAGAAATTTATTTCTCACAGTTCTATAGGCTGGGAAGTCCAAAATCAAGGCGCTGGTAGATATGGTGTCTGGTGAGAGTCTGCTTTCTCATAGACAGCCTCTCACTCTAATCTCATATGGTGGAAGAGGGAAAGGGGTCTCTCTTGTTTTTTTTCTTCTTCTTTTTTTTTTTTTTAATAAGAGCAGTAATCTCATTCATGAGGCCTCTGCCCCCATGACCTAATCATCTTCCAAAAGCCCTACCTCCTAATATAATCACCTTGGGAGTTAGGATTTCAACATATGAATTTTGGGAATATATAAACATTCAGACCATAGCAGAAGGCTTTTGAAGTAATCTAGGTAAATGATGAAGGGGTCTTGGATGAATGAATGAAAAAAAAGAATGAATGAATAACTAAATAAACAGGGGTTATATCTGTCATTCTGAACAAATATAATGAGATTTGACATAGGTAAGTACTCCCTGAGGAAGTAATGATTGAGCTGAAATCTGAAAGGATAATAGGCAACAATAAAGTAGAAGTGCTGGGGTGGGGCTAGGGAAGATGTAAAATATTTTAGGCAAAGGAAAGAGCATATGCAATGGTCCTGTGGTGGGAGTGTGTGTGCATGTTGTGTTCCAGGCCAAAGCTCAGAGAGCTAATGTTTATATATTAATTATGTAATGCATTTTGTTGATTTCTCAAGATAGTCTGAGGCAGTTCCTGTTGTTTCCATTTTACAGTTGAGGAAATTGAAGCATATAGAAGTGAAATCACTTGCCCAGGGTCAGATTGCTAAGAAAGAGCAGAGCTTGTTTTTTTATTATAACTACCTTCCATCTTTACCAGAGTGTAAGTTCAATGAGGGGAGAGACCTTATTTTGTTTGAAGCTGTATCTCAGCAACTGGAATAGTGCTCAACACATGGTAGATGCTCAGTTAAATACTTGCTGAATGAATAAATCAGAGAATGAATTGGAATCCAGGTGTATCTAACTCCAGAGTCCATATTCTTAACCACGTTTTGCACATTCAGCTGCAAATTAGAGCTGTCAGATTATTTCTTACAGAAGATTTTGATAAGGGGCCAAAGCCTCAGGCCAGTGCAGTCCAAGAGGGATGAAGAAAGATCATTGCTGAAGGGGAAATAGAACTCAGAAAGAATAAACAATTCAAGATTAATTTGCTATAAACTAGAATAGCTAAAAAGGGAGGAAGAAAAGAAGACTCTGATTCTAAAGCTGAGTGGTTAACTTCCACAATAGCTTTTATTAGGACTACTAGGACCTGGGTCTGGAAATGTATTTTGCTTTGCTATCCCACAGTTGCTCATTGTTTTGACTTAGCCAGTTTGTTTCCTGGGAAGCAAAACCAAGTCAGTATGTCCTATATAATTTTTCTCTCTGGTCCCTTTAATTCTTTCAATCATCAGCCCCCATTCTTTAAACATTTTTCTTATCAGGCACTCTCAGATAATTTGTACTCAGGTATATATGATCTGTGAGACACACAAAATACCTTCTGACTTCTTGGTTCTAAGTTGGTAGTTTGGATGTGTAACTTTATGCCTACCTATCTGTAGAAATTTCTCTCTGAAATGGAACTTTGTGTATCTCACTTCTAGAAATTCAGTCCATAATCTTTCTGTTTCTTCAGCTCACATTGCCCCATGTTCTTTTACTATTTCAAACTCTTTTTCCTTCTGTCTCAGAGGAAGAAATGTTCCATCTCTTTTCATAAGGTGACATCTCCACTTGTGCTTTTTTATTCTTATTCCCTCTAATGAGGATCCCTTCTCTTATTTTTTACGGTGTTGGAGATTCAGTTTCTAATTCCTATTTTGCTTCTTTCTGGCTTTGGGAACTTGAGCGAATTACTTTACTTCTTTGAGTCACAATTTCTTATCTTAAAATATCATTTGTCCTGATAATTTTGCAAGTTGGTAGTGAGTCAGTTACAATAGTGTATGTGAATATACTTTATAGACTAGAAAACTCCATTCAAATGCAAGACGTTATTATTACAAACTATGTGAACAAATAATTCAGATTTCTTTTTAAAATAGTTTTTGTTAACTTTGCTAACCCTTGAAATGTCCTTATTTTCTTCTTCCTTTTACTGTCAATACTCTTGAATGAATAGAGTTTATTTTCTATCTACATCTCATTGCTCCTCAATCCATTGGAGTCTGGCTTCCATTTGATTCTGGCTGACTCTATCAAATCTACTGCCTTCAAGAATACTAGCGCTTGCCTAATTCCATATTCAATGTCAGTCTTGCTTTCTGTAGCAGTTGATATTGTTGACTAAAGATGGCTCAGCACAGTACTTAACATGTAGTATGCATTCAACAAGTTTTTAGTACATAAATGTTTCTCTTTTGCGTTTTGGATGAATCCACTTTTTCTGCTCATAAACTAAATATATACATCTCCAAGTTTAGTCCTTTCTCTGCTGTTTTTGCTCTGTACTCTCTTGGAGGTCTGATTTATTCAAATGCATTTTAATGCTACATGGATGGATCCCACATCTATTTTTCCAGCTTTGTCCTGAGCTTTAGTTCTGTTTGTTTAACTCTATATTTCTACCTAGATGTCTTATCATTTTGGATTCACCAAGTTTAACATCTCCTTCCCCTAAATCAATCTCTTTTTTTGCCTTTTATATTTTTGAAAGTGATACCAGCACTTAGACACCCAGACATGAAACTTTAGAAATGTGTTGACTTCTCTTTCTTATGCATCACTACAGTGGTCATTCATTTGGTTATTAAATGTTTATTCAGTGCTCATTACATGTAAAGTACTATCCTAGATGCTGGGAATATATGTAAGTGAAACAAAACAGATAAAAATAACTGCTCTCAAGGATCTTATTTTCTAGTCATTTGCATTTTCATCGATTTATTCAATAAATATTTACTGAGAGTAATGGGGGTAGTCGTCCAAGAAGTCTTCTCTAATATAAAAACATTTGATCAGAAACCTGAATGAAGTGAGGGAGCAAGCCATGCAAATTATTGGGGGAAGAGCTTTCAGGCAAAGGAAAAAATGTAGAAAGGCCTTCAAGTGGGAGATGCTTGGTTATTCAAAGAAAAGTTGGCACCAATACTATGATTAGAGTCAACTGAGATAGTAAAAGCAAGTTGGAGATAATGTTAGAGAGATAGCTGGTGGCAAGATTAAAGTAGTGTCCTCAAAACCATGATGAAGACTCTGGCTTTTATCTCAGTGATATAGGAAACTATTAGAGGATTTAAGAGAGAAGCAAGATGAGGTAATTTACATTTTTAAAAGAGTTGCTTGCTATGAGAAGAAGAGGCTATAGAAAAGCAGGTGTAGAAGCAGGAACACCAGTTAGGAGGCTAAGACAAAAGTATGTTTACTTTTGTAAACATGAGAGATGACGATGGCTTGGACTAGAGTGGTAGCAGCAGAAAATGGTACATATGTTGAATACATAAACTAGGGGGAAAGAAGCCTTTTTGGGTAGATGTAGCTTCCCTTGGCAGCATGGCATTATGAGTTGGGAAAACCTTTCCTTATAGGTGCCTTTTCCTTAGATGGTTGCAGCCCCATGCTAAGATACATGACTTAAAGAGTAGAGTACTGGCTAGATTTACAGCCTACTTGCTCCTTCAGTGCAGTCCCCTTGTGCAGTTCATAAACTGTGTAATGGTAAACAACCATTCTGGATAGAGGTGAAGGGAGTAAGAAGTCACTCTTTCTTAAACATTTTTTTATTACTATTATTCTCATCCAGCCCCTTATCATTTCACATATATTTAATCTCTCCAGCTAGATTGTTAAGTCACTGAGAACCAGAACTAAGTCTTATTCTTTGTTTTACTAGTACTTGACATGGTTATCTGTAGTTTGATGTCTGTTAATGGTGACAATAATGAAACTATTTTATGTCATTCCTTTGTGCAGATCATTTTGCTAAAGTTCCTGAAGTCTAAAACAGTTTCACATGTTAATAAAAGCTAATTATAACAGCTTATGTTCAATGTTTAGAGACATGAACTATCAAATATAGAGGCTATTATTGTGACATATAAAAGTAGATGTATTCTTTTGGTATCACTTAGTATTAGTTGTCCTCTGAGAGGCTGATTGTTTCAGTGTACCTGGGTTTGTTTCAATAGTTGATACCAAATGCAAGGGAAGTGATAAAATACTTTATTTTATTCATATGTGCTTATTTCAGTAAACCTGACAATATCTTTAAATGACATGGTGTGGATGAGGCAAGTCTAGGGACTACTGCCAAATCCTACATAGCAGCAACATGGAAGTAGTTTAGTCAATTTCACTAAAAGTTTGAAATCTACTGTATTAGAGGCACGTGCAAAAGCTGTGTTAATTGCTAGCTTATTTTCCATATGGTTCTGTTTTAATGAAGCATATTTGATGCAGATGGTTGAAAAGTAAGTTGGGCAATGTCTAAACTGGCTCTAATTCCTACAGTGCTTCCACTCCAATACTTAACAGTGCCTTTATAAAGTTTCTTCATTCACACCTTTTTTTGTTGTTGAAACGTGACCTAAGATAACTAAAAACTATTCTTTCTTTCAACTTAATCTCTGAAAAGACCAAGAACAGTTCTTGTTCCTCCCATTTAATGAACATACTCCTCCCATTTAAAGTCAAAACTACACTTCAACTTGGTTTCTTTTATATTATTGGGTTCTCTTCATCATTACTATGGCTATTCTGATTATATTTAGTTGAGATAATGGGCATTATGAAGGGTCTCATATAGGAACTGAAATACTAAAGTTACCAAATGCTAAATTTAGCTTTGTTCACATGGCAATAATTTTACCTCTTTGGGGGTATGAAATACAGAAGTCTAGAATGTTAGTAACTATCTCTTGTTTGCACATTTTTTTTATATCTTGTGCATTGAAATTGGATTTACTAATTGATAATGTTAAGTTATAACTCAAGTCAAGGATAAATTGTTCAGAACTGCAAAAATCTTTCCATTTCATTTTTTTCCATCAATGATACTGGAATATCAATATATAGTCATTGTGATTGTCTTAAATCTTTAGAGAGTTCAGATATGCTATCTTGATTAACAATGATGTGCTGATTTCCTGTAAGCATTTTATTTTGGTGTACTTGAAGCTGAATATGTACAATTGTCTTCATATTTGCTCAAGAATATAGATAATGTTCTTGTTAGACTTGAGGTTGAGTTTTGCAGAGCAAAAACGGAGGCATAGTTCATTGGGTTTATATCAATTTTGCCATTTTTTTCTCACATTGTCACTGAAATATTATTCTCTTTGTTATCTGAATAAGACATCTGCTGACTACCCTGGCCCTCTTCACCTGATTGTGTGAGAAGTCATGGTTAAATGTTAGGCCTCGGAGGCCCAGGAACCTGCTAAGTGCTACTGAGCTTGAAAGACATAGTGTCCTTGATCTGTTCTGTCTCTCCCACATATGGATACCTTTGATAAATAACCCTGATGTAGATATTGGATAAGCTAAATAATGCTATATTATAAGCAGTGATTGGCCCAAAGGATTAATGGCATCTAAGTAAGTAATCGACTTTTCTGTTACTCTAGAGCAGGCATCCTCAAACTACGCCCCACAGGCCACATGTGGGTGTTTTTGCTCGTTTGTTTTTTTACTTCAAAATAAGATATGTGCAGTGTGCATAGGAATTTGTTCACAGTTTTTTTTAAACTATAGTCTGGTCCTCCAACGGTCTGAGGGACAGTGAATTGGCCCCCTGTTGAAAAAGTTTGAGAACCCCTGCTCTAGAGAGATTAAAAAGTGCAATATTAAATTAATTTTCACCCAATTTGGTTATCTAAATATAGAAAGTTGTAACATTGAAAAGAAATCATTTTTTTAAAACTAGCCATGAAAAATCTTCTAGAATCAGAATCCTGCCTTTTATCTGCCTTCTCTTCCTAGTTGTTTTTCCCTACAGGAGGTTAACATTAGACCTGTGTTCTGCCCAGATGGACTTGAATGTTTCTGGGGAGCTGTATTGAACATACCCCTTTGCCACAGAAACTAGTCATCTTTAAATGTCAGCTTCAATGTTGAAATTTTATGAGGCTGGAAAGGAATACACATTTTCACTTATTTTAGACTTCCCTTTGGAAAATGTAGTCGGCTGCTGTTGTCTCAAGTTGGAAGGGTTTACAAAGTTTTGTTCAAATACTCATGGAAAGCAACTGCAATCCTGAATTAGACAAGAAGAAAAAATGTACCTTCCTTTAAAAAAACTTAATAATTGTAACACTTCAGTCTTAGTCATTTTTTTTGACCTTTCTCTCAATTTATATTCACCCTGGAGACTTTTTTTGCTTTTGTCTCGTCTTGTTTGTTTTATTTCAAGCATGGTTTAACTTTTCACTAGAGCAAGAGCTTAAAAAGGTCAGAGTAAGAAGAGAACAATTACCTTTGTGACAACTGTCAACTAGTTGTACATTATTCAAGATAGAATATATTTCCTAATTAATGTTTAAAATAGAATTGTATAATTACTTTTAAGTTTGATTTGCCTTGAGAAATCTCAGAAAATTTATAAGGATCCACTCTGTCACTTTCTTTTTCGCTTATGTAGGACTGTTTCTTAAACTCAAAGAGAAGAGCTCTTTGGAATATTCTCTGACTTCGAATTCTGTGGAAAACTGCTTCTAAGGTACAGGGAGCCTTATGTTGAGTAAAGCAGCAGGAGATCAACTATTGTCATGGTGTTGAAAATAAGTATGAGAGGGGTTCTGGAAATGAGGTTTAAAATACCAGGTTGCCCCAAATAGCAGTTTAAGGATAAGAAGAATCCAGCTATAGGTTTTTCATCATTATTGTCAAGATATTAGGTACTTGGGAGGTTTTTTTTTTTCCTTTTTCTTTTCTTTTACAAGAAATAATGCTCTTATTTTAGAGATATAACAAGATATTTAGGCTTTGGGTTTTTAAATTTTTACTTTTAAAAATTCTCACTGTGTTTTTCAGGTCTAATCCTTGAACTGTGTCTCTTTTGGTTTTGATTTTGTTTTCAGAGAAATAGCAGAGCTAAGCTTTTCATTTAATTGTAATAAAATACTGCCCTAAAGAAGAAAGAAATATGATTTTTTTTACTGGTTTATATGGAAAAGCATATAACTGTAATAATATTTTAACTATAGTTTGTATAGACCATACTCATTTAAACTCTATGCAAATCTTTGTTACTTTAGGGCAAACAAGCTACGAAACCATAATGTGTGGTGTAGTGAGCACACACCATAAATTTGATAATCATACTTGTGAATTCATCATATTTTATATAGGAGATCGCTGTTGCATTATGAATAGTAATGTGCAAATGACGTGAAAAAAATGTTGCTACACTCTTGAATGTTTAGTGATTTTAATGCTACTGTATTACTTCATTCGGTGCCAAGTTGCAATGATTGATAAGTGAAGATATTAAAATTGCAGAAATTTTACATTGGCTTTAATGCATGGAGTTTCTATAATTCCCAATGAATTTGGAATGTTAATATATATACTCTTTTTGTGTGGCGGCAGGAAATACACTGCTCAGACTACACATGTTACCCGGCTGGGCCTTCCTCTACTGTTTAGAGAAATAGGTGTGGGAGGCTGTCTTAAGTGAAAGTGAAAAAAGGCATTTGTTTAGCTGCATGGCAACACAAATATTTCACTTAGTGAGAACTGACAATGCATCTCATTATGTGAGTGGGTGCCAGCTTGTAAAAAATTTCTGTTTAACTTTCCATATTAGTTGAAGGTGCCTGTGCTTAACTGTTTGAAGCCTGGCATCGAGGTTTCCTCCCGCCCCTTGCTGCTGTCCCCTGCCCCACCTCCTGCTGTCCCTCACTTTTTGTCTATCACTATTTTTTTTCAATCCCACAGTAATGGATGGGAAAGCTAAGAATATCTGGTCCATTGAATGCTGTTAGAAATATGTGGGAAAGTCTGCCAGATTGAAATCTGCCTCAGGCTAGACAATTGTCACTTCTTCCCATTTCTCTTATTCTTTTTTTAAAATTTTAATAACATAATTTATTAAACCAAACTTGTCCATAATATTAACATTTCAATGTGTTATCAATATAGAAGACTTATTAGCTGTGCGCAGCTACTCAGGAGGCTGAGGTGGGAAGATTGCTTGTTCAGGAGTTCACGGCCAGCTTGGGCTACATAGAAACCCTGTCTTTTAAAAAAAAACTATTAAAAGGATATTTTACATTAGTTTTTCATGCCAAGTTTTAAAAATATAAATGTTTTTTACATTTATCTAAGTAAAGTCTAAGTGTTTTTTACATTTATAGCACATCTCACCTTTATTAGCCACTTTTCAGGTGCTGTGTAACCTCAGATGGCTAGTGCCCTGTGTATTGGCCAGATTATCTCTAGAATTAGATTCCTGGGCAGGAGTGTCTTTTATTTTGTTTTGTTTTGTTTTGTTTCAGAATATTACAGGGGTTGCAAACCTTTTGGTTACATGAATTACTTCTGTACAGTTTGAGTCAAAGTTGTGTGTTCATCACTCAGATTGTATGCATTGTACGCATTAGGTATAAATTTACCCACCCCTTCTTCCTCCTCCCACCTGCTTGATTTTCACTGAATTTTACTACCATATGTACACATGAGTATTGATCATTTAGTTCCAATGTAATAGTGAGTACATGTAGTGTTTGTTTTTCCATTCTTGTGATACTTCACTTGGGAGGATGGTCTCCAGTTCCATCCAGGTTGTTTTTTTTTTTTTTTTTTTTTTTTTTTTTTTTTTTTAGGAACCGTCATCTGGGCATATCCAGGTTGTTAACAAAAAGTATTACTTCACCATTTTTTTTATGACTGAGTAATACTCCATGGTATACATATACCACATTTTCTTAATTGACTTATATATTGATGGGCACTTGGGTTGTTTCCACATCATTGAGATTGTGAATTATGTTGCTATAGACATTTGAATACAGGTGTCCTTTTTATAAAATGTCTTTTTTTCCTTTGGGTAAACACCCAGTAGTGGATTTGCTGGATCAAATGGTAGGTCTACTTTTAGTTCTTTGTGGTATCTCCATACTATTTTCCATAGATGTTGAACTAGTTTGCAGTCCCATCAACAATGTGTGTTACTTTCTCTTCACTTCCACACCAACATCTGGTGTTTTGGGACTTTTTGAGAAAAGCCATTCTCACTGGAGTTAGATCATATCTCATTGTGGTTTTGATTTGCATTTTCCTGATGCTTACAGTGAGCATTTTTTCATATGTTTATTGGCCATTTGTCTATCTTGTTTTGAAAAGCCTCTGTTCATGTTTTTGACCACTTTTTAATGGTGTTGTTTGATGTTTTCTTGTTGATTTGTTTCAGTTCTTTATAGATTCTGGTTATTAGCTCTTTGTCAGGTGTGTAGCATGCAAAGATTTTCTTCCATTCTGTAGGTTGTCTGTTCACCCTATTTATTGTTTCCTTAGCTGTGCAGAGCTTTTTAATTTAATCAGGTTCCATTTATTTATTTTTGTTGTTGCTGTGATTGCCCTTGGGGTCTTCTCCATAAATTCTTTGCCTATGCTGATATCTATAAGAGTTTTTCCAACCTCTTCTTCTAGAATTCTTATAGTTTCATGCCTCAGGTTTAAGTCTGTTATCCATTGTGAATGAATTTTTGTGAGTGTTGAGAGGTGTGGATGCTACTGTTTCAATCTTCTACATGTGGGTATCCAATTTTCCCAGCACCATTTATTGAATAGGAATTTTTTTCCCATTGTATGTTTTTGGCTGCTTTGTCAAAGATCAGATGGCAATAAGAAGATGGTTTTATATCCGGGTTTTCTATTCTGATCTGTAGGTCTAGGTCTGTGTTCTTGTGCCAGTCCCATGACGTTTTGGTTACTATAGCCTTGTAGTATGTAACTTGAAGTCTGGTAAAGTGATGCCTCATGATTTGTTATTTTTGCTTAAGGTTGCTTTGGCTGTTTGGAGTCTTTTCTGGTTCCATACAAAGTCTAGAATTATTTTTTCTGTATCTGTAAAAAATGATGTTTGTTTTTTAATGAGGATTGTGTTGAATCTGTAAATCACTATACACCAACAACAGCCAAGCTGAGAATGAAATCATGGACTCAATACCTTTCACAATAGCAACAAAGAAAATAAAATACCTAGGAATATATTTAACCAAGGAGGGGAAAGACCTCTACAGGGAGAACTATGAAACAGTGAGGAAGGACATCTCAGAGGATGTAAACAAATGGAAAAACATATAATGCTCATGGATCAGCAGAATCAACATTGTTAAAATGTCAATTTCTCTTATTCTTAATGTACTTTTCTTAAAGCTAATTTTTATATTCTGCCTTGAGAGTAGAAACAGTCAGTGGTATTGTTTTAAGTTGGCAGCTACCCTGTGGTGCTACCATTGCTTGAGTAGCAGTCCCATGTTCTCAAGATAAAAAATTTTGACCTTAAATTCTCCAGTATCTTGCAGTGAATGTGAATCCTAGGATATTTTTGCTTCTTACAGTGTTAGAAAGCAGAAGAAAGTGAACTAATGATGACTACCATATCATTTGTTTAAAATGATTTATTTTGATATGAAGAAAATAGAGAAGTACTTTCTACTTCAGAAGTATTTGATATCAAGGTCTCTATGTTCTCATTGGTATGACTCCTGCCTTGTGTGCATCAATTTCAATAGTTTTACTAAGATATGGTAGTTCAATTGGAGGGCAAAATATATTTTTAAATGTCTGTGACTATAATATACAAATGAAAGATTCTTAGCATTCACAAACATAGAATGATGTACAAGGAGAACTTAGATGAATAGTCCAGGAAATGCAATCTTTTTTCCATAATTTCATCATAGTTTTTAAAGCTGTAGCATCGGGAATATTAGAGTTTGTGTAAAGAACATTTCAAAATGACTTACTTGCCCAATGAGAGAGTGCTGCTTACAGAACAAACTAAGAGAATTAATTTATAATAGACAAAGGACTTTAAAATTATATAAACCAAGAGAGTTAAAAGTAGGGATCACTTTGCATTAAGAAATTGAAAACATTCAAATTGTTAGCAATTTCTTTGTACTAGTATCTGTAAGGTTTAGGGGATTGTGTTCCATGGGTATATCTGCATTCTTTTATAAAAGTAGTTGGGGCATTTAACTTTTTTAAAAAAAGAGATGTATTTAGATGTGAGGATTAGAAGCGTATTCTAAAACCGTTTTTTTTTTTTTTTTTTTTTTTTTTTTCAAAATGAAGTTGCTGGAAGTTTCTAGTAAAATCTTTTCCTTCTCTTCCTTCTCTTTAGTGCATTCTTGTTCTTATCCTAGTCCATCTCTCTTTTTAGTGTAGATGTTGGTCCTCTTGGAAAAAAGGATCCCATCAAATCCAGAAGACTTTGGCATCATCTGTCAGGCAGAAGCCTGAACTGGCTAGGGGGTTATAAATGCCTGCCTTGCCAAAGGTCTTTCTGACCTCTTTACCTCTTATTACCCTAACAGAAGTTGTGATTTTTTTTTTTTTCTGAATTAGTCACATTCTAGCCTTGTTTCTAAGCCTTTCAAATAGAAATACAATATGCCATCCATTGATGAGATGGGCCTGGAGTATGGATGGTTAGGAGGCACTGCAGTTATAATCTGGATGGAAACCAAAGTAAATATTTACCATTAGCTTTCTTGTTAATTAGATAGTTATGGTTAGCCTCAAAGTGCCAGGGTACAGATTTTTTAAAAGCACATTTGAATTTCCCAGTTCTGTGTGTTATTGTTTAGTCCTTTCTTATCAAAAGCAACTCACTTCCTCTCTTCAAGCAGGAACCTACTTCAACTTTCCCAGTAGGTATGGCTTTAGGATAGGTAAATTGGTCTAGTATGAAGAGGAATCAAATTTACATGGGGTTTCTAACTCTTCATTCTATGGTTCAGCATGAAAGGTAGAAGGTATTGTTCTGATAGTATCTCTGTCTCCAAGTCTTTCACTCTGCCCATCAAATTACTAGCTCAGATTTCAAGTGCTGGCTGTGGCTTTGTGGGACACTATTGTGATGTTCTGTCACAGATTCCAAAGCCCCCAAAGTGGGAAAATACCTCTTGTTTCTTGTCACTTACAGTGTTTGGCAGATAGTAAGTACCCAATTGATATTCATTGAATGAATAATTGAGTGAATGAGTGAAAGTGCAGGAAATGTTAACAAGAGAAGAATATAAAGTTCTTGAAATATGAACTACTGCTGAGAATGATTTAGTGCTGTGGACACTTGAAGCCCAAATTTTGGGATTAACTGGTAACCTATTAAAGTGAGGAGTTCTTACTTTTAAAAAATTCAGATAGATTTTTAGGCTTTTTAAGCTGGTACAAATTAGCTGTAATTTGTTTCCAAGATTTGCCAGGCAGCATTCAGTTTTCCAAACCTGATATTTTGTAAGGCAGTGGAATCCTCTAAAATATCATACTTGCCTAGGATTCAGAATGAATGATTTTTAAAGTATCAGAGAGACTACAGACATCTTGAAAAATTCTGTACCTATCTGTGGTTTTATATTTCCTTTGCTAAAGAATAAAGCTAGAAGCATGATGCACACCAGTATTTTGGTCTATAGGAAGCTTGGCAAAAGTCTTTTTCTGAACATGCATTTTCTTTCTATTAAAGTTTGATTGTGAATTACTATTCTACATGTGAGTCTAAATGTGAAGGTGGAATTTTCAAGCTGACCACAGTACTTATGACAGTCAGATTGTCTACAGTCCTACATTAACCTATTGTGGTGGTAATATCTATTGTGTAAGCTCTGTACTCACAGTTGTTGTACTGGGAGTGGTAGGCTAGCAGTGTAAGTGCATGTCGTTTAAAGAGCTACATATTGGGACACATGTGCTAAACTTTAAAATGAAAGGACTAGCAGAATTCCAAATCCCACTAGTGTTCCTCATGCTTTTACTTTTTTAACCCAGGAATTGATATACTCAGGAGGCATTTTTTCCCCTTGATTCTCTTTATTCTTATTTTGCTCAGTGACATGCCATTTACCTAGCCAGGTAATCTTGAGTTTTGCTGATATCCTTCCTGATTGATCATTTGTTCTGCCTATGTAGTCCATGGTGTTCTTTGTGCATATTGTTTTTAATTGACACATAATTGTACATATTTATGGGGTACAGAGTGATATTTCAATACATGTATACAATGTGCCATGATCAAATCAGGGTAATTAGCATATCTATTACCTCAAACATTTATCATTTCTTTGTGCTGGAAACATTCAAAATCATCCCCTTTTCTAGGTATTTGAAAATGTACAGTAAATTATTAACTGTATTCACCCTATAGTGCTGTAGAAGACTGGTGGTACCTGTCAGTGGCCTGTTAGGAACTGGCTGCACAGCAGGAGGTGAGCAGCAGGCAAGCCAGGGAAGCTTCATCTGTATGTACAGCTGCTCCCCATTGTTCACATCACCACGTAAGCTCCACCTCCTGTCAGATCAGAGGCGGCATTAGATTCTCATAAGAGCACCAACCCTACAGTAAACTGCACGTGGAAGCGATCTAGGTTGCATGCTCCTTATGAGAATCTAATTCCTGATGATCTGAGGTGGAGCTGAGGCAGTGATGCTAGCACTGGGGAGTGGCTGCAAATACAGATTATCATTAGCAGAGAGGTTTTACTGCACAATAAACATAATGAGCTTGAATCATCCCAAAACCTTCCCCCCCAACCCTGGTCCATGGAAAAATTTGCTTCCATGAAACTGGCTCCTGGTGCCAAAAAGTTTAGGGACTGCTGTTGTAGAACACTAGAACTTATTCCTTCTATCTAGCTGCAATTTTGTGCTTTTTAACAAACCTACTCTTCCTTCCTTTTCCTCTTCCCAGCCTCTAGTAACTACTATTCTACTCTCTACTTCTATGAAATCAACTTTTTAAAGCTTCTACACTTGAGTGAGAACATGCAATATTTATCTTTCCATGCCTGATTTGTTTCACTTAACAAATGGTATATATTTTATTTGCTGGCCATGAGGTAAGAAAGGTCTTTGTGGGGGCCCAGTTACTTTTATTTTGAGGAGATATAGATTTTACCTGCCCAATTAAGCAGGTAATTTATACATTTAGCCTTTTAACGATTAAAACATACCTCCCATTATATGTGGGAAGCTTACTTCATATTTTATTAGTCATTTGCTAAAATGTAAATAATGGAAAAATAATGGAAAAAGAACATGTGTCTTGGATATCTTTGGCATATAAGGACCAATACAGAAAGTACAAGAAGAGTCCTGTTCTTTATACACTGTGGATATAATGACTATCAAAGTATTCTAGCATACATTATTTATAGCTCTCAGACTCTTCTTCTTCTTTTTTTTTTTGAGACACAGTTGCTCACTCTGTTGCTCAGGCTAGCATGCTGTGGCGTCAGACTAGCTCACAGCAACTTCAACTGAGCTCAAGCAATCCTACTGCCTCAGCCTCCCAAGTAGCTGGGACTACAGGCATGCGCTACTATGCCCGGTTAATTTTTTTGTTATATATTTTTAGTTGTCCAGCTAATTTCTTTCTATTTTTTTTTTTTTTTTTAGTAGAGATGGGGTCTTGCTCTTGCTCAGGCCGGTCTCAAACTCCTGAGCTCAAACGGTCCACCTGCCTGGGCCTCCCAGAGTGCTAGGATTCTCAAACTCTTCTAATTTTGAATAATACAATGCATGAAAAATGTAGGATATTAAAAAAATGGATTGTATGTATATGGTATCTTCATCCCAAATTCTCTAGATACTTTTGAACTGACTGATAGAGAAGCAGTTTGTGCTTTCCTGATATATTTTTATACCATTTCTTCTACCCAGAATACCTCTATCAAACATACTTACTTTTAACCATCTTTCAAGGCCTATCTCCTTGTAGTCTTCTATGATCTCCTGTCTATGATCTGAACTTTCACTGCATTTGTATCCCTCTTTTTGTGCTTGTCACAATTTGTATTTTAGTAGTTTTTGTGAATAGTCCCTTATATTAGTTTCTAATTAAAAGTTTTGTTTTCTTTTAATAGGCATAGATATTAAGTCTAATTCATCTTAAATAACTTACTCGACCATATATAATGCCTACTAGCCAATAAGCACTCAGTATATAATTATTGAGTGAATTAATTAAAAATATGAAAATCTTCATACTCCCAATTTTTTTTTTATAATTTACCAAATTGAATTGCCCTTCTTACATTTAGCTTTTTTTTATTTGTGCTTTTTACTTTTACTATTTCCATGTTATCCTGGGAGTTAGGAAATAAGTAGTTTCTTGCATTTGCAGTTGAGTTAAATGAAATATTTTTTAAAAATGTGTGTCATTTATTATGAGACCCTGAACAAAATCTGGAGCTTGTGATGGGGAGAAACAAAAAGAAGGAATTAGCATGTCACCCTATCACTTCTCATGTTCCTTCCCGCACGCTTACCAATTATGATTTGGAAGGAGTGGGGACTATGCCATGTTTCTTTGTATCCTTTCTAGCACAGTAGTTTGCTTATAGTCAGTGCTCTAAACATATGCAAAAAATGATGTATATAGTTAAATGTGATGTCACTGAATATTGTTTTTGTGCCTCACCCATTCCTTCATTAATGGTTTTCCATTCTCCCCAGGCTTTTTAAAAGTTTTATGTTGTTTTCCTAATTCCTCATATAAAACCCTCTTCCTTCTGGAAAGAATTGGATGACCACATTCAATCCAAGATGTTAATGGCCAATAATAGTTTAACATGTTGTCCTTTTGTGGCATATGCATTTTAAAATACAGAATTCTTTTCAAATAAAAATTAAGCTAAATGAATTAAGTCATATGGGATCCTCATTCAAATAAACGGTATTGGTTTTACTTGACCTCATAGAGAAACATGTTTGTAGTTGGCCTCTAAGTGGTTTTGTAGTATTTGAGGACTCATGAATAGAGGTTTCTATAGATGATAGCTGAAGAGAATCTTCTATAAATATTTGCAGGTGTTCTAAGAATTTAAATTTAACAATGGTGAAAGGAGAGAATAGAATATATGGAGTAGTTGTCTATGAAATGAGGGAATGGAACTAAAGTTATTGAAAGAAGAATCCTTTTGTCCTTACTTATCTTAAGAATTGCTAGATTCATAGTTTTTTTTTTTTTTTTTTTTTTTTTTTGAGACAGAGTCTCGCTTTCTTGCCTAGGCTAGAGTGAGTGCCGTGGCGTCAGCCTAGCTCACAGCAACCTCAAACTCCTGGGCTCAAGCGATCCTCCTGCCTCAGCCTCCCGAGTAGCTGGGACTACAGAGATTCATAGTTTTTGTCTTTCTTTTGGGAGTGCTTAGAAACAATGCAAAGAAATCTTTGCTGTGCAATTGGGATTACAATGAAGACTTTGCCATTGTTTTTATTTTTTCTCTTGAAGTTACCTCACTGTAATAATTATTGGAAAAATAATTTATTATGAATTATGCTGTTTACTATTTTCCTTGTTCAACATTTGTTCTGGTTTTCTCTGGGAGAACAACCCTTCTTTCACTTTTGGTACATGTAATTGATTTGGAACTGCCCTTACCCTCCAAAGTCATAAGGCATTTCATATACCTGGCAATAGTGATTGGTTCAGAAATAAACTTACTATCCAAACCAGACCAATGAGACCCAATCTTGGGATTTTTGCTGGAATTATTGGGAAGGAAGCACTGCCTTTCTACTGAGGTTGTTAACCTGGAGCTTTTGATAGTCAGTTCTCCTCCTGAAATGGGGGAGAGCCTGCCTGAGAGAAAAGGAGAAAGAACAATTCCTAATTATAATAATTTAGTACTGAGTCCAGCTGAGTCAGAAGGCAGGACTTTTCAGTTACCATGAACCAATAAATTATTTTTTGATAGAGCTACTTTCAGTTGTTTATTTTATCACTTACAACTAACAGGATTGTAATGCATATAGCCAGAATTGCATAACTGACTGCATAGCTGATAAATGTATATATGTGATGTGGAAAAATATTTTGATGTCCATTGACTCATCTAATATTATCAATTTATTTATTCTACTTTACTTTTCAAGAGTGTAAAAGGAATATGGGTGATATAATGAAAATCATTACTGTTTAAACAAGTATAGTTTCTATTGAAATAATTTTATTAGCATTGTCAAAGAACAAAATTTAAATGAGATGATATAGCTAGATAATTTCTAGATTTTTACTTTGTTATATTCAAAATAGAACAAATTTATGGATCTCTCACATTAAAAATATGGTTTTCCTTTTTCCTAAATAAGAGAAGTTGAAATTTGCTTATATTTTTAATGTTCAGATATCTATTGCAATTTCATATTTTTATTAGATGCACAACTTCAACAGGAATTGAAGAGAGTACTTTCTGCCTATACTCTGAAGAAATATCCTCTGCTTTTGACATTTTCATATGTTAATCCTATTCATTAATATATAATTGTACTTAAGATCAACTTTAATGGATTTGCTTCAAATTAGAGATCTTACTAGTTTGGAAAGCAAAACAAAAATGAATATTGTAGTAGCAAGTTTGCCTGGAAAAAACAGTTTGTATTTGGAAAATGTATTCTCCAAATATAGCTATGCAAATCCTACTTGACTTTGGTAAATCACATTTAAAGGGGCAATATTTTTAATTTATGTTTCTTACATAGCCTCTTAGGAGGTCTTCATTTGTGTTTTCACCTTGTTTGAAATATAATATATAAGGAAAGACTGGGTTGATACTTGGTCACCTCTCTTAAACATATGCTGAACCATTTTGCAGCAAGATTTTATTGCTTTAAAAAAATCAACATTAAAATAAGATCCTGGTTTTCTTGGGTTTTTTCCCTGACATTCAAGGATGTATATTCTCAATCAAATTTGTATTGTTTTTACCTGTTAAACCTTAAGTGACAAGGTCTTAAGTTGGCAGTTTTCTCCCTAATCCTTATAGATATGTCCCTCAGCTCTAAGAGCCTTAGATCTAAGTCCCTTGGGTGTTGGTGCTCTCATTAGGAAATGATTATGTTCATTCAGAGTTTGGGGTGCTAACTAGTTTATGAGAGTAAAACCCTCATTAGAACCATTTTAAGATCAAGCCAAAATTGAAGAAGCCTATTAACCTTTAAAAGTCCCTGCAGATAATAGCACGCTTGGAATGGCATACACACTTAGTTATTTGGGTGGAGTTTCTCTGAGGTAGTGGATTTTAAAGTTTTCTTATCATTTTGTAGAATTTCTCCTTTCCTCAAATGACCCCAAATTTGCAGCCTAGATCAAATAAAATTTAAAATGAATAAAGTTCCTAGGAAGAGCCTGCTTTCAAAAGTCCCTTTTACTATTCCTTTTATCTTTCTACATGGAGATCTTTCTTTCTTTTTTGTTACTCACTGTCTATTATTTTCCATCCAAAAAGCTGCTCACAGGATATTATCACATAGTAGTCACATATACTTTTATTATTTTTTCTGGTTAAAAGTTACATTAAAACAAGGAAAAAAGAGAAAATCTTCCATACAGTTTCACAATTTGCCACCTGTTTCCATTTTTATCTGTTTGCTTCCAGTCCTTGTTCATGTTTTTTTAAAAAATAATTTAACTGTAATCAGAGCATAGATGTCATTGTATGTTCTTGGTTTTTTACTTAATGTTATATAATAAACATTTCCCACCACAAAGAGCTTGCCACGACCCACCCAGACACTTAGGGAAGCCCTGCTGTATCTTGACCATCTTTAGGTAAGAGCTGCCACTTGGGCCTTACTTTATTTTCTAAATATTAACACTCATAAAATTTTATTTTTAAAAAATGTATTTATTTTTGGAAAAATTATAATCATACCTATTTATGGGGTACACAATGATGCTATGTTATATCTACAGTGTGAAATGTTAGAATCAAGCTAATTAACTTATCTATCACCTTAAATACTTATCATTTATTCCTCCTGCCTAACTGCAACTTTGTTCCATTTGACCAACATCTCCCCATTCCTCCGCTTCCCTCACTCCATTCTCTTCTCTGCTTCTATGGGTTCAGTTGTTTTAGATTCCATATATATGTGGGAACATGTGGGTTTTTGTCTTTTTGTACATTTGGGCTTTATTTTAGATTGTCTTTCTGTTGGCCTTGAGATATTCTAAAATTAGCCTAAAGCTTTTGTTTTTTGTTTGATAACTGAGGGAAGACATTGTTTCTGTCTTTTATGGGAATGCAACCTAAATTTTTTACCAATAACTATGAAGTTTTCTGTAGTTTTTTTTTTTTCTGTATCTATTGCATCTATCGGGATGCTTGTAGAATTTTTCTTCTTTAATCTGTGAATATGATATTATTGGCAGATTTCTGAACAATCTAGCATAACTGGAACAAAACCTACTTGTTCTTGATAGAGTTTCATTACACTATAGAATTAGTTAAAATTTAAAAGATTTTTGGCTCTGTATTCATTAATGAAACTAGTTTTAATTTTCTCTTCTTCTAGTGTTTTTATTTCATTTTGGAATCAAGAATAACCATATAAAGTGAGTTGAGAGTTATATACATCTTAGTGTGGAAGGAACTCATGATATTACCTCTCCTAGAGCCATTTGCAATTTAAGTTTCAACTCTAATTGAGAGGAAGAATACTTTTATCCTTAAAGGATTTTAAAACAACAATCTAAGATAGCTGGCTTTTTGTTTTGTTTTGTTTTGGTTTGGTTTTGGTTGAGGGAGTGCAAGAGAAAAGTTGGGAATAGAAGCATGGAGGTTGTCTTCCGTAAGTTTCTGTTGTAGCAGTGGAATTATTTTGGTGATTATCTCTGACTATATTTTGGCAGATCTGTGGTGTAACCAATTGGGATTAAGAGGATAGCAGGTTGATGGCATTGGTTAGGGAAGATATTGATTATCAGAGAAAGTATTAAATGAACACAGAAAAAGACTCCTTCCTGCAAGAAAGTTGGGGCTAAACATAATCTGAGATTTAAATACTTAGTCTATTTATGTATCAAATGCCCTTTATAAAGGCAAAAGGGTAGGACTTCTCCTTCAGGCCCCACAATTACTCCATTAATTGTATTAAGCCATTTATGACATCATTCTTCTTCTGAGTCTCTCCTTTGCCTTTGTTTTCATTATACTTTTATCTCTATCAATAAACCAAGCCAGGTGCACTGGTGTATACCTGTAATCCCAATTACTTGGGAGACTGAGACAGAAGCATTGATCGCTTGAACACAGGAGTTCGAGGCCAGCCTGGGCAACATGATACCTCCCCTCTGAAAAAACTCTGGGAGGTAGGCGTGGCTCCACATATAATTTTTCATCTCATTTTATCCTATACAAAATAGTTTAGCACAAATGTTAGGAATTCTAAAGTTTGGGCTTCCTAAATATCTGATGAATAGTGATGTAATTTCTTTGCTTATCTGTTCTTCTAAAATGTATGATGATTTAAATGAACACACAGTTTTTGAGCACAAACAATGAACCAGGTATGGATATTCAGAGACGATGTTCTTAAGGAGTTGATGGTTCCTTTTCCATCTTTGTTCTCTATGGCCCTTTCCTTTTCTGATATCCAAGTGCTTTCGTTTCTTTCTCTTTGCTTTTCTGTCAAAACAAAGAGACTTTTAAAGGAAATTTTTAGTTAAAACCAACCTGCTTTCATTGATAAGAATTAGTACAGTTTTCTGAACATGGGCCTATTGTTTGTTTAGAACCCAGTGTTAATGAGGGCACAATGCTAGTCTTGATTCTTATATGGACCTATTAGCTTTCCTCTGTTCCATAACTTTGAATCACTGCTGTAATGATTGATACTTGCTAAAAACCAGGTGAGAGGATTTGGTTGATCAAAACACTAGAAAAACAGTGCAAATTGCATTCTTACCTGGTATTATTCTTTATTTATATTAATAAAAGGCAAACCATCACTTAAGGCTTTGCTTTAAAACAAAATTATTATTAAAATAAGTTATAAAGGAATGTGGAAAAGAGAAATGGACTTTCAGAAGGATTTTATTTTTTTCCTTTTCTTTATTAATTGGGTAATTCTTAAGATAGTTTTCTCCATGTCATTTAATTTCCTTTTTAGTAGCTTTGGATGCAAGATTGAGCTTTGCTGGCCTTTATTTCTTGTTCCTCGGGTGTTAGTGCCAGCTTTGGCAGCCCTCATTGTCAGTGCTGGCTCAAATGAAGGAATGGCTGAAGGCTCCTTTTGGAGACCCACTTCACTGGTTATTTTAATTGCTCACAGGGATAATTGTTGAGTGGTGCTATAGTATAGTATTTCCCTTGCCACAGGGTTTAGGAATTTTGCCCAGTAATCACTCCTACTCTTGCTGGATGAGGGTTTGTGAGTGGAAAGACTGGTAACTGGTGCTGGGTATCTTCCTAAAACTATGTCTAGGGCTCCTGCCAGATTAACTCTGAGAAACTGGTGTAGTCATCATGGATACTTTCCTCGTTGATCTTTTGCTTCTTTTGGTCAGAAACAGAATTTGCAGAACTTAAAATTACCTTGTTAATTATCTTATTCTAAGGCAGCTTCTCATGTAGCACCCTCAGACCAGTTTTCTTTGCTTTCATTTTCACAAAGATATTAGAGGAACGATAGGGATGTGAATGGTAGGGACTGGGCTTTAAAACATTGTTTTTCAAGACTGCTTTTGGGGCTGTGTCTGCTATAGTAAAGGACTGTGAAATACTGTTTCCTGATATTCTGTGGAATGAAACTGTCTATACTACCTGAGATAGTAATGAAGAAAATTATGGGTCTAACATCCATTAAATACCTCCTCAAACTTAGCTTCTTCTGTGAGTACAAGAGAGGCTTCAGAGACAAAAAAGTGTGTAGTTTTGAAATTTTTTATTAAGATACATAGAACTGATTCACAAGTCAGTGCACAAAAATAAATTGTGAATTTGTGTAGATTACATTTTAGGATTAAATTATTAGTTATAATTTTTATATTAGAAATTAGTGGAGATAGGTGTGACGGGGTTGTTTGTTAATTGCTTTTAAAAAGATTTTTCTTCATTTATTACAATAAAGATATCAATTTTGAGTAGCTGTGTAGACAACATTAGTTAAAAATGGAACAAAACAGAGGTTTCTGCTAAAGGACTTTGTGAGTCATCAAAGTGACATTGACCTCTTTGCTAAGACCGATTACTTTAAAGGCCCCAATTTTTCTTCATCTTTCCTTGTAGTCATGACCTTTGCTATGAAACTTTGTAATGCCCTTCCAATCTTGACAGAGCATTCAGCCCCACCCCTTGACTCTGAGATGAATCATTTAGCTTGCTTTGACCAATGGGGTGTTAGCAAATGTGACACATGTAGAGGCTTGTAAAAGCACTTGTGCATTTCTGTTCACACTCTTGCTCTTTTCTGTCACTGTAGAAGAACAAGCCTTGGCTAGCCTGTTGGAGGATGAGACATATGGAGCAGAGTTGAATTACACCAGTTGTCACAGCCAAGGCATCCTAGATGAGCCAGAAGCCAGCCAACCCTAAGACATGTTAGTGGGCTCAACTAAAACCAGAGAAATGTTCAGCTGACCTGCAAAAGCATGAGCTAAATAAATGCTTATTGTTTTAAGCTACCAAGTTTTGAGGCAGTGGACCCTGCAGAATCTTATGGCCATAGATAATTGATACAACCTTAAATAATCCCTTTTTCAAAAGACTTAACTGGGCAGATGTCACTGATGGTCATGAGTGATTTCTTGTGTTGTTGCAATGACAATATCTATTTCATATTGGCTTTAAGAAATTTTTAGAGCAAGATACTTAGTGGTACTTGTATGAGATTTGACTTAAAATAGAATGTGTTTTTTCTGTGGGGAATTCTAGAGCTATTTCTCACCCAGTCTACATATTCACCTAATGTATAATAACCTTATAAGGCACAGAACTATTTAGTCCATAAAGAAAGATAAGGCAAAAAAAAGCAAGTAGGACAAATAATTGAGTTACATTCATATAATAGGAAACATAAAGGACAATATAGCCTTTGTCAAGAGCAACTTTTGACTAAGGAGAGATAGTAGTGAGTGGAGTCAGTAAAATGGAGGGGACAAACAAGGCTCAGAAAAGGGAAACTCTATTTACCTTTGGGCCATTTAAAGACAACACAGTGTAAAAATGAATGTGTGAACAAAGACTGAGCTTTCAAACCTTAGCTCCATTTATACTCTGCAAGCCCAACTTATTAAAGAATGGAGAAAATGTTGGATGAAAAGAGATAATTTTGTTAGGGACGTGGTTCTTTAGTTCTTTCTTTGTGTTTTGAAATCAAATGACTGTTGTCTTTTCTAATTTCAGAGTCTCTGTTTAGTATTGCTATTTCATTTACTTTCTTTTGTGGTAGAAAGAAATCTGCTTTTTAGTGACTGCATAAAAAGTAGCTGGCAGAGAGTCTTCTGGACAGAATCAGGGCATTACTGAACATATCTTAACAGTTATTGCTCTCCATTCATCTGGAGCTGTACTTGGAGAGGGGTGTTAAATGGGGGACCTGTACTTGGTTAATTCATCATATTACTTGGAAAGGTCCTTATTATTTTGCACAGCAGTGTGGTCACCTGGTGGTAGGTCATTAGCATTTTAGTCTTCCTCACAACAATGCACAACATGCTAATTAGAGGATTCTGAAAGCTAAGTAACCTGTTTTAAAATCAGACATTTTAATTTGAAGCTTTAATGGCTGTTTTATAATAACTGGCTTTATTGGGGGTAAAAGCACTTCTCATGTTCCACTAGCAAGGCAGAGTATAACAGAAGCTGACAAAATTAAAAACCTCATAATGCGACCTTCGCCTAGGATAAAAGGCTGTTTCATAACAATTTCCTTTTGTTCTTTGTTTAAGCCATTACTTTAAAAGGAGCCTCCGATTAATCTAAGTAAATGCATCATTACAGTACTAATCCATGTCCTTCTGTCAGTGTCTGTTTTAATTAAATAAGAAATGCTAGCAGAAAGATATCACGCACAAAGCTGTGATTGGAGAAAGAAGCTCTGGTTGATCAAGGAAAAGATTTAAAAGGGCTTTACTGTTTTGTCCATTTGCATAACTCCAAATGCCACAGAGTTTCAGGTTGAAAAGAAAACTTACAAAAGAGTTTAACACATTTCACTCTTATAGATTTAAAATAATGGGATTTACCAATGAAATTCTAATCATCCAATTTATCATGTTAGACATTTCACAGCAAGGAGCAGAACAGCTTGGGGCGTGTCTTTTAAAGCTTTTATGCAATATTGTGTTGTATCTGTGAAAACATACCTACCAAATTTGCATGTGTTTGTTCTTTTAGGTGAAATTGATGGTGAAACCTGGTTGTGGACATACAATGTGATTTTTTTCCTTTTAAAGTGTCTTGCAACTTTTAGTTTAGTTCTGCTTTTTCTTAATGTCTTTTTATTGATAATATATTAGGAATTTAGGTGCTTAATTGGTTGTTAACAATGAAAAGTACATTAATACATTTTTATAAAATGAATATTGCTACATTGATACACAGAAACTCTTCTTAGCAATAGAGTTGCAGAATTCCCGTGGTGAGGGCTTTCTCCATCTACGGGCCATTATTTGATGTAATGAAAAGAGAAAGTGTGCAACAGTGAGATTGTTAATTAATTTAGCTTAACAAGATGAAGATAAATGAAGCAAAGCACAGATTGAATGAAGCAAGAGGTCTTATTTACAATTTAATACATTTTTATATAATGCAGATTTCAGTTGGTAACAAGCAAACAGACCTCTACCCCAAATACCCACTAACAAAAAAGGTACACCCCTCCCCCACAATTCAACAGTAAAATCCTGGCCTGACTTTACAGAAAACATATACTGTGGCTCCATATAGAAGACACTTTTACAGTGTGTAAACAGTGCTTTTCTACTGCTAAGAATCCTACACTAGTTAACCTTTAACTTCAGTATTTTGTTATTCTCTATATAGATTGAGGATGACCATAGGAATAATTATCTGGAAATCTTTGGGTTTCTTGTTCTCCTGGTTATCCTGAGGCATCTTGCTTCAGTTATTTAATAATCATTTTATTTTAATCCTCTTTTTACTAAAGGAAAGAAGCTCAAAAGTGGGAAAAGAAAAGAAAAAAAAGCTGTGTGCCTTTTTACATGTGCTTGAATCTGTAGCAGTTGTACAGAATTCTTAAATTAGTGTTATTTTTAAAAGTCTTTCTTTCAGAGATTAATGAGCTTTATCCAGTATTTGACCTTTTATCATTCTCGCTTTCTGCTCAGAAGTACTTCCTTCCTTCCTACTGTAGCTAGAAAAGACTGTCTCTTATCTTATGTTACTGTAGGCAGTGGTAACAGGGCTCTCTACAAATGGTGTTATTATGGTCACTACGTTTTTATCTCAGGGGTCACGAACAAATCCATGCAACTGCTTCTAAGGATTTCAATAAATAGACTTTTTATCCAGACAATCGCCTTTTATGTTACTTTTAAACAAAACTACTAGTCCATCAAGACTTTCAAAAGAAAACAATTCTACAGAGTGCCGGTATGGCCGCACAGACCAATCATCATGGCACCCATTCTCCAGTCCTTTATTTTTCAAGTCCACAACAATAGGTTGTTGATTCAATGGACAAGACCAGAACAATTAAGTTCTCTGTTTAGCAGCAGTGCAGCATTTTAATGCCCTTCTCTAATAATGGTCTCATTATTGTTATTCTAAGACTGGGCCTCAGGAGGAGGAATATTTGCTGGAGGTACGTCATTATTTTGCAAATTTCGATTAGCTCATCATGTTGTCTGTAGTGTGAAAATCGTAGCTAATTAGGGCAGCCAGTTAGACTACCAGCTTTTGAGCTTATGAGTTAAAAGGTAGCATACTTGATAGGCCAGTGATGTGAAAAAGGTGGTAAAAAGGAGGATTAGAGCAGTTGCCTTAGTAACTCCAACTTCCATCTGTGAGGGAACAATGGACTTGTGTTTCTCCCCCACCTTGGTGTAAAAATTGGTTTTGTTTTGAAAGGACAGGGTTCTTTTTATGACAATCTGGAATTCAGCCCAACGGAGTGTAGTTTTAGTTGTTAGGAGAGACCATTGGGGATAGGAAAGATGAAAGGTCATGGTGAGCTTCAAGGACATGAAAGGTTGTTGTCTCATGTAACAATGGTAGATTGTTTTTTTTCTAATATTTCTAGCCAGCCCCTAAGTCAGGTGATGGAACAAATACCTACAGTTTAGTCAGGTGAAACAGGAGGGGTGGAGGAACGAAAGAAGAAAAATGGGGTAAGAGAGAGTTTATATTTTGTTAAAAAAATAAAAGAGTAACTCCAATTTGCTTTTATTAAGCAAAGCAATATTTCTTTGTCACCATCTCTGAGATTCCAGTGTGCTTTGGATGGTTTGCCTCTGTGGGCCATCACATCTCTGGGAAGCTCTCCAATGTGTTAGGAAATGTGATTTAAGCTTTCTTCCTGAACTCCTAGGAGGACCAGTGATGTGATACTTAACAATAAATTTAGTTGTTGTAGCTTTCTCACATTATTGGTGTTCTTAAAAGGTTTTCCTTCAAATGCACACTGAATAAAATGAATGATAAATATGAAAGAAATTTGTTTTGCCACTCTACAGGGTTTTATCATAAATTCTATGACTTCTATCACAGAAAGTTTACAGGAAACTGTTTAGATGTTGCTGCAATAGCAACACAAATTTTTTCTCTATGTACATAAGAAAATGCCACAATTTTAAGAGCTATTGGGGGTTTTGTATACAGAGGAGGTGATAGAAAAGGATTGAATACACTATTATTTAAACAAACCCCCCTCAAAATCAAATCACCCTCTCTGGGTTTAAAATACTTTTATTTCAGCGAAATGAGTGACTTGTTTTTTCCTTTCATATCAATATTAAAACAGGGTGGTTGTTGTTATTGATGTGTGTATGTGTGTTTCAAGAACCTAAGGGAGTGCAGGAACAAGTGTACTTTATTTTTTATAAGCAAAAAGACCATCTTTTGATGATCTAGAAAAACTTCATATTTCTTTTCTTTAGTATTCCAAAACAACCCTTGTGTGATTGAAGCTGGACTTGGTTTAGGGGGTTGGGGAGATTTACAAATTCTTTTTTAATCCTGGGTCTTTGTTTTCTTTTTCCAGCCAACCATCCTTATTGCTATAGCTTTTCTTCTTTTGAGAAGCTATGTTCCTCTAACTTCATAAAACTTTAGAGCTTAAGGACTTTTGAGATAATCTAGTCCAATTCCTATATTTGAAATATCAAAAGACTGAGACTGAAAATTTGAAATGACTTGCCCAAGGTAACGCAACTAATTATAAGTAGACAAATAGCTGCCATTTGCCACATTGTTTAAATATAAAATAACTGAAATCAAAGGAAGAATGAAAAAGCATTATAGGAACATGTTTAACTTGTCATTTTTGTGGTTGAGATGAAATGGAATAAAGCTATCATGTGGTAGTGGTGGTGGGGCTGGCATTCAGGTAAGATTTTTTTGTAATTATTAAAGCTCCATTTAAAATAAATGATACTTTTTGTTCCCTGTCAAAACCAAACCAAACCAAAACAAAAAACAACAACAAAAAAGAAATGTACCATGAAGTACTAGCATAGGATCTGGAATCAGCAAACTTTTCTTCATCTAGTATTGTGTGAGATACTTTCATATACATTATTACAATTTATAATTTAAACACTTTTTATTTCTAGTGTGGTAAATTAGTTAACTGTTCTATTTCTTAGTTTTTGTGTCTGTAGAAAAAGAACTGATGTTACTCAACTTTATTAGATATTAATAGACATAAGAATTGGCATATTATTGAAAAGTGCAATATTCATTTGGTAGAATATTTTAAGACTGCAAATCTGTGCTTTATCCAAACACAGATAGCAAATGTGGACCATAATATTCAGATAACTATAGATGCCATGGTTTATTTTATTTTATTTTATTTTATTTTATTTTATTTTATTTTATTTTATTTTTTTGAGACAGAGTCTCACTTTGTTGCCCAGGCTAGAGTGAGTGCCGTGGCATTAGCCTGGCTCACAGCAACCTCAATCTCTGGGGCTCAGCGATCCTCCTGCCTCAGCCTCCCAAGTAGCTGGGACTACAGGCATGCGCCACCATGCCTGGCTAATTTTTTGTATATATATTTTTAGTTGGTCAATTAATTTATTTCTATTTTTGGTAGAGACGGGGTCTCGCTCAGGCTGGTTTCGAACTCCTGACCTAGAGCAATCTGCCCGCCTTGGCCTCCCAAAGTGCTAGGATTACAGGCGTGAGCCACCACGCCCGGCCCCATGGTTTATTTTTTGAATCCTTCAGAAAATATTTAGAAACTTTGCACTATATTTAATCATAAGGAAGAAAATAAAATAATCCATAATTTTACCTTATTATTTCATAATAAAGAATTTTACTCCCTAGTAACATTTTGGTGCATTGTATTTCAGTCTTTTATCTATGTGTGTATGAGAAGAAAGAACATATCTAGCTTGTTTACTGCCCCTTCTCCGGTGCTGAGAACTGTGCCTGGCTCATACAAGGTACTTGAAAAATAGTTGTTGAGTAAATGAAAAAAAATATTGCCAAATTGGATCATACTGTATGTACATTTTTGTATTTAAAAATCATTTTATTAGATTTTCCCATTATTATAGTCTTTGAACACATTTTAAGTGACTACATCATGTACCATTATTTGGATATACCACAATTTATTTTACCATTAAATTACTGATTTACAACTTTTCACTATTATAATGCAAAAGTTAATTTATAAGAATAACTTTTATTTATTATTAAAGTGAAAATATTAAAATATTAAAATAAAATATTAAAAATTGAAGTAAAGTAAAATATTAAAATTGATGAAAAGATCCCCGTGATTATAGGACCCCCACCAAACCCCATCACCTCCTTCAAATGTCTGCTTAAATGTCATCTTAGTCAGGTTTACCTTGACTATCCTATTTAAAATTGCAACCTTCCAAATATTCCTCATCTTTCTATTTGTTTCCAGAGCCTTTATCAACTTTAACCTACTGTATAATTTGTGTATCTTTCAAATTTATTGGCTTCTTTCCCATTAAAACATAAGCTCTATGATGGCAGAGAAGTTTTGACTGTTTTTGTCACTCATATTCCCCAATGTCTTGAGCAATGCCTAGAAAATAATAGGTGCTCAATAATATTTATAGAATGAGTTTATTGAAACAAAAATGGAAGTGTCTAATTTTAAGTCAAGAATCAATCCTTTTGGTTCACATGGGCAACTCTCATCGACCAATTAGTACACTGGCTAAGACTTCTGCTTTCTCAGTTTTAATGTGTACATGTTATCCAGTCAAATGAAATCATAGCACTTGATTGAATCTTAGGCCAATGTTGGATAAAGTCTAAATGTCATGCAACAAATACCCCAAACTTTTGCAGCTTGAAGTAATTCTAAATTCTAGCTTCAGCTGGATGGTTTTGGATGAGACTTTGTCTCAAAAAATAAAAAATAAAAAATAAAAATAAATAAATAAATAAAAATAAAAGGTTGGACAGTGGACACTATGGACACCAACAATTGTAGCCTATTTTAGAAGAGAGGTATAAAATAGGAAATTAAAGCAGACAAAGCAATATATATATATATGAGGTAAATGGTACTTAGAGATTTAGGCAGGTAGGCCACTGTACAACCATAGACACCCAGTGGAATTAAATAACAGACTCCAGTTTCTAAATAGCCTATATGTAGAAAATTACGTAAGGCCACGGAAAGGTCATGATCTTAGATGGACTACTGTACCCACACACAGAAAAACAAGGCTGAATCTTAGTGATTAGAATCAAGGCAAAAAGGTCAAGGTCAAACTAGCAAGAGTAAATCATTTTTTCTGAGTTCCTAGGGATTGTGTTGGAGTCTTGCTTGTATGAGGTCAAAAATGATCCTAGAGCAGTGGCTCTCTAACTTTCAAAGTATATAAGAATCACTTGGGTGCTTAGGATTTCTAAAGTGGGTCCCAGGTGTCTGTGTTTTTCATAAGCATCTAAGATTAATCTGATGCAAGTGTTTACATATCATATGTGGAGACAATTGCCATGAAGCCTGGGATGGCACTTATTGTATGATAAGGGGCAAAGTGGCTACAACTGTTAAGAGAGAAGGCATTTAGAATTTGAAACACCTTTCTACTAAGAGAAAAATGTATCTCTTATGCCTAGAGCTGAGTTGTGTTTATCTGCAGGTAAGAAAGCAGTAAACATGGGCTGGTATGAACTGGACTGGTGTGCTATGAGCCTATTAGGTTTTTCTCTTCATGTGTCTTGTTTCTTGTGTTTATAACCTGAATGCTTTTGTAACATACAACAAAGATTTATACCTTTTAGTATAAAAAGTAAGGCTGATTGTTTTTTTGGACCTAATCTAAACTGTCCCTCATTTTTACTTTCCTTTTGTTATCTGCACAATCAAATTTCCCCTTTTCCTTTCCCCTTCATAAATTGATTAGCATGAGTTGGTCACACTGCTGTAATGCTAAGGGTTAACCAGAAGAGAATTACAAATGAACTATCTAGAAAGTTGATTATTAATCCAGCTAGAGAAGAAATATCCTTTTACTTAGCAAGAATGAGTATCCGAAGAGCTGATAATATTGTTCAGGCCGTGGGGTGGAATGGCAGAGCTTGGTAAGTAAAACAAAACTTGGAATTAATCTTTTATATCCATTTTTTTAATGACGGGAATGTTGATATATTAAACAATTAGATCTAATATAAATTTACAAGATGCTGGAACAAATCTAAAAAGTTCCAAATGTTAACAAGAACCCTACGTAGCCTGTTGGTAGAAGTTAACTGAAAAGTATTTACGTAAGTAGATAAATATATTTAATTTTGAATATTTATAAAAATACATGATTAGGTTTGTGATTAAGAACAAGGAAATGGGCATAGAGAAATGATTACTAAAACAATCTAAGTCCAAACCTCAAGTAATATAAACTGAAGAATCTTGAGTGACAAACTATTTTTTTTCTCACAAGAGCAGGTTCTGGGTTCTTAGGTATTAAAATATAATTTAAAGTATAATATGCACATAAAGATTCTCTGAGATATTTTTCACACTTCTAGGTAACAACTACTGTCATAAGTTCTGATATTTTCGGGGTCCCAGTACTCATTTCATCCTGATGTTTAATTTAAGAACCTTTTTAAAGACAGCTTTTATTGTATTTGTGAATTGGAAGGAAAGAGAAATGAGAGGATCTGTGCTATTTGTACAACGAAAATTAAGTGAAAAGATATGATTTTAATAATGTTCTTCCATCAAAGACTGCTCCTCCTGTTGTAGAAGAAATTTTGATGTCAATATTCAATTCTTTAAGATTGAAGTTTTGTATGAATTCCTTGATGTTATAAAAATGAGCCTTTGAAACATAATATGGACCATAACAAATATTATTGAGGCTTTATATAATCATAAATCATTTCAGTGTAGCATTGTTGTACTTAGAAGTTAGTAAACATATTAAACTTGTCTTAAAATGTAATTGTGCACCAACATATGCAGGATTTTTTTTTTTACCTTTTTAAAAAATATTTATCTTTAGTGGCATTAAAAAGATCTCAAGTTAACATTTTGTTATTTAATGCTTAAATGAGCATAGAAAAAATGTCCTCTTCAAAAACAAAAATTTCAGTGTTGGAAATATATTTTGTGCACATGTGTTTGTGTATATGTATTTGTGAATATATATAGCATATATATATATATATATATATATACACACACACACATAAAAATACTAAAATACTAGAGCATCATTTGGCCCTATATACCCAGCTTTTTTTAGTTCTAACATTCTGGCCCATATTTAGGACTGGAAATAGTAGACTATAATAATTGAAATAATAAAAATAATAGTTAACATTTATTGAGTTCTTATGTGCTAAATGCTGTGTTTTTTATCTTATTTAATTCTCATATTAACTCTGGGGTTGTTGGAAAGCTATGAGGATTATAGAGTTCGCTAAAACAAAAGATCAGCTAATTAAAGAGCCCCTAACATCTGATGCTAAAAGTCCAGAGAACAAAGACACAGGAAACAAAATATATAGGAGGGGAGATCTCTAAATTCTATGTGCTTGTCTTTCTCAAAATTGAAATGATTTAATGAGTCTGGTTAAGCAGAGGGAGAGGAAATGAACCAGTGAATTCTTAGCATTCTTTTTAATTCTTAAAAAATTGTGAGCATTAAAATTTCAGGCATACAAAAATATATAAAGAATTGCACAATAAATAACTTATTTATAAGAAATAAAACATTATCAGGAGAGCTGAAGTCCTTCCCAATTTTGAATCTCCTTTCCTTCATACGAGGAGTAAACACTCTCTTGAATAGTGTTTTTCACTCTACTTATGCTTAAATTCCATATTCCTTGTATCATAGGAAAGACCCCACCTACCATTCTTTGGAATGCAAGAAAGACTTTTTCTTGGCCTCCTATTACACTATAATTAAAACAACAACAAAAAAATCCTTAACATAAAAGGCCCTGGCTCCACAGAATCTGGCCCCTGCATTGGGGGACTCAGCTCTTGACTTTTTCCTCATTCTTTCTGATCCAGCTACTATACTGGTCTACCATCAGCTTCTTGCACCCTCCATGTTTTTTCCGGTCCTATGGACTTCACATAATGGTGTCTTCTCAACTAGAATACACCCGTCTCCACTCTTTATCAGAATTTCTACTCCCTTCAGATCCCCTGTTAAAATTCCATTTCTTCAGAGAAACTTACTTGATCCTTACAATTCAAATCTTGTCTGCCTGTAAAGATCTTGTTTCTTATCCTTTAGGTTATTTCATAATAGATACTATAATTTTAAATTATGTATTTAATTGTGTTATTTTTGTTTAGTGTCTGTCCTTCACTCTGGACTGGCCTATTTTGTTCTCGCATGTTTTCCTTAGCATGTAGCACACACGGTCTTGAATATTATAGGCATTCAATAAATATTTGTTGTTATCAGGCAGAGGAATGTAGTGAATGAGAAAGAGAAAAAAGAGAAATTAAGGGAAAGAAAGAAAAGTACTTTTATAAAAATGGAGTCTGTTGGTATGTAACTTGGTGCTAGCAAAAATTGGGGCAAGGGAGGTGCTAGGGTTGTTTTTGGTTTTTAATATCTAGCCATGGAACATTTAACAGCTTTTCTTCATTGTTGTTTCTCAGTATAGTCTTTCACTTTTGTTTCCTCATTTTGGGAATCTGCATTCCTGGATACAGGAACTGAGCCTTCAAATTATAAACTCAGAGAGCAGTCCCAGTGGCTATAATGCTATTGTGGGAATGCTATAATGGGGTCTAAAAATCTGGAAAAAATTTAGGACATAGTTGAGAAAAAATATCTGGTACTTTTGCAGAGAAAAGCCATGAGGCCACTTGTAAGAATTTTAAAGTGGATAACTATAAAATATGCATAGTATTGACAGTTGGTATAATATTGCTAGGCAGTTTGATTTTTTTTTTCAGGAGAGTACAGAAAAGGTTATCAAAAAGGAAAAAGAAAATGAAGTCAGTCTGAAAGGAGGGCTGGGGTTTACGAAATGTCAGAATATACTTTTGTTGTAGTCTATGTAAATCTTTTCTGGCATTTGTAATTAAAGTCCAAGGCTAAAAGATTATGCTGAAATTTTTTTTGTTTGTGGTGGTGGTGGTGGTGGTGGTGGTGGTGGTGGTGGTTGGGGGGGAGGAGACAAAAGAAAGGATAAAAAAGAGAATTTAATTAAACTGTCTTAGTGTTAAAAGGAGGGGATTTGTAGAGTGTCTCACTGTTGTCATAGAAGGTGCCATTATTATTAATAATATTGTACCTTATGTTTTTATTATACTTTATACTTTTTTTTTTTTTGGAGACAGAGTCTCACTTTGTTGCCCAGGCTAGAGTGAGTGCCATGGCGTCAGCCTAGCTCACAGCAACCTCAATCTCCTGGGCTCAAGCGATCCTACTGCCTCAGCCTCCTGAGTAGCTGGGACTATGGCACGTGCCACCATGCCCGGCTAATTTTTTCTATATATATATTAGTTGGCCAGTTAATTTCTTTCTATGTTTTTAGTAGAGACGGGGTCTTGCTCAGGCCGGTTTCGAACTCCTGACCTTGAGCAATCCACCCGCCTCGGCCTCCCAGAGTGCTAGGATTACAGGCGTGAGCCACCGCGCCAGGCATACTTTATACTTTTAAATGAACTTTTTCATATATTAATAGTATCTTCTATGACTCCTATGGTAACTCTGTGAATTAGTTAAAGCAGGATTCTTACTATGTTTGCTTCACAGCTAGGAAAACTGGGGCAGAAATCAGACAGGAGCCAGGACTAAAATCTTTAAAAAAAATTCCTAGGTGTAGCTTTCAAGGCAAGAGGAATATTCACCTCTCCTTGCCCTTCCCTGACCCCCAATGGTTTAGATTGGAAGGTATAATTAGGTTCTTCTAAAGACTGGGGTGAATTATGTGGATGTCCTTCATAGATTTTCTAGATTTGAAAGTTTTATTTTTTCTAATTTTATAAAGATGCAAGGTAGTTAAAAATTTCCAACAAATGTAACTGAGATGCTTAAGTGCATATAATTAACAAAGATATATTACTAAGCCTATTATAAGTTAAGGCTTATTGGATGAAGTTTGATGAGTCAAGTCCTTGCCTGATCTAGGGTCTAAAAACAAGGAGAAACAGGTGTAAACTTAAATGAATGAAATATCATAATTTGGAATATATTAACTGTAGCTCAAGTGAAACCATGTGATAAAGTGGAAACCCAAGTCACACAAGTTGAGGATGGGCACCTTTTAGTGCCTATTTTTAAAAGACTTTGAAAGAAAAAGGGTAGGGCAATGTGTATGTAACTTATCTACACATGTGCAGGCAAGTGGAGGGATATTTTTTGAAAACAAATGCCAGGAGGTATTTGTAATTATTACCAAAGAAGGCTGTTGCTGCATTAAGTTAAAACCAAATCTTGTTTATTTCAACTGGACAAATAGCCTGGTTGCAGAGAAATTCAGTTTCTCACACTTTTCTAAGTTAGTTCGTAGAAGCTTCCCTTAGGTTAAAAGAACCAGGCATGTTTATTCTGGAAAACAGGAGTCTTAAGAGAATCCAGTAGCTGTTCTGAGAAGGCTAGAGTGTTGTCATAGGGAAAAGAGTATATATATATATACTGTGGAGGGCCAGACCCAAGTTAGTAGGTGAAAGTCCCGGGGAACCAGTGTCACCGGCAAGCAGAAGAAAGAACTTTGTAACAGTTGCATTTGTCTAAAAATGGAAAGAGCTTCTTTGTTGAGAGAGTAAGGCCTTGTCATTAGAAAGAATGAAGGAGAAAGATTAAAATGTTGAGTTATACCAAGTTATTTCAATATTAAAGTTTGCAAGATGATGTCCTCTATAAGTCACCTGATTAAGACAAGAAAATGAGTCAACCTAAGGGACAAAGATATATTCCTCTATTATGTGAAGCTGAGGATGAACTTCATGAAGGCCAGGTTTATTTTCTGGGTTGCTTAAGCACTTGAATTTTTTAAAAAAGTGTTTTTGTCTGTAGACAGCCAATTGATAGCTGGAGTTACCCCAAGTAAGAACTTTAGACTTCACCATGTATTCCCAAACCTCAGAATTGGTATAAGAAAATGAAACTGTAAAATAAGAGGAAACAAGAGAAATCAGGTTGTTTCTCCATAGGGTCAAGAACTGGAGAATAAGAATTTTAATCTGAGTTAGAAGAACATATTTAAAAATATATAATAAATTCATTTACTTAACTTTAAAAAGCTTCTGAACTTCTGGCACATTAAGATGGTAAAGGATCATATTTTTAAGCACTTTAGAGATTTTCTGTTATTTTAGTTTCCTGTTATTGAGGTAATACTTTCATTTAAAAAATTAAAAGTATTTTAAAATTATACAAGATATATTTCTATATAACAGTGTCTGGCATATAGCAAGCAATCATTAAACATTTCTTAAATTAATAATATTAAAAAAAAGTGAGAGAAAGTTTCCTTAATGTCTCTCTTCAGCCTAAATTCTATTTATTTTCTCAAGTATAACTACTATTTTCAATTTGGTTTATAAACTTCTTTCTGTATAATCAAATATCAATATATACCATGATATAGAAATATGCAATTATATTTCATATGAGGGTAATACTCTCCCTTTTTATATATATTGCTTTATATTTTATAAACTCTCTTTTTTTTTTCATTGAAATTATGGCTTGGGGCTATATGTTGGTTTATATAACTTTACCTCATTTTCTTGTGAATAATAATATTTTGTACTATGTGTGTGCCATTGTTATATTGATAGACATCTGAGTTTTTTCCAATTTAAATATTCTCAACTGAAGTTTTAGGAATTTAGAAATTGGGATGGCAAAACCTGACTATCCCTTTTAAAATATGTAAGAAGGGTATAGGAAATTTCTACTTAGTAGGTTTATGAGAATTAGATAGATAAAGATATCTTATACTCAGTGAACTTTTAATAAACTTTAACCTTCCCACTTCCTGCCATCGTCCTTTTAATCATTTGCATGAGAGTAGGACTGAAAGAATAAGGAAATGTGATCTCTCACATACTCATTTTCATCTTCCTCTATATGTTATTTTTATTTCCTACTCAATTTTTAATCCTCAATCTGAAGGCTATTGAAGGTGGTGACTTAGTGCTCCTGTCCCCCATTGCTCTTAAATTATATTAATAGTATCTTATACAACTCTTACAGTAATCCTCTTGATGAGAAAAATGTTTACTATGAATACATTTATTCATTCATTTACTAAACATCAATTTGTACCTACTACATGCCAGGGAATAAAATGAAAAAGGTATGATTCCTACATAAAAGAATTTTACAAATTTGTTGGCAAGACAGAGATATAAACTAATAAATACAGAATAATGTGATAGGAGCTTAGGTAAATCAGAGATAGGAAAAAATAACTGTGCCTGGGGTAGTCAGGGAAGGTTTTCATGGAATAGGTGATAGTTGAGATAGAAACTTAAAGGTTTACTAATATTTCATTGAATAGACAAAGGAACATTGTAGGCAGAATGTGTAAGGGCATGGAGGAGTGAAAAAGCATGGTACCACTTATTCTGCTATTAAGGCAATACAAGAACTCTTTATTGTCAGAGGTAATTGGTAGTGA
Source organism: Microcebus murinus (assembly GCF_040939455.1). Classification (NCBI taxonomy): domain Eukaryota; kingdom Metazoa; phylum Chordata; class Mammalia; order Primates; family Cheirogaleidae; genus Microcebus; species Microcebus murinus. Next base: position 45,860,526 of record NC_134107.1, read on the forward strand.
GAAAAGGCCACTTTAAAGTAATCTACTGAAAATTGAGTAGGTATAACAAGTATAAACTTTAGACAAAAACACAAAAAACAACTATTTGAAGGCACTGGAGATTAACCCAAGTCAGACTAAATCTTGAGAGGAGATGACATTTGGAAGAAGGGAGGGAGGGAAAGTAACTAAGTTTGACATTTTTAATATTTCTAGTGTGAGGACAGGCTCCAGTCTGTACCAGACATGGTCATTAATACTCTAATAGGAAAACCAGCATTCTTTCTGTTTTGAAGAACAAGAGAACAGACTTTGGATAACCATAACTGCTAGGAAGTGACTGGGTAATCTTGGAAAGAAAAGGGCCATAAAAGTAGAATCCCAACTTCTATTGTGCAAATCTCCAACTGACTGCCAAACCATGTATGCACAGGACAGGCTTCAAGCAGCCCAGGTAAGGCTAAAAGAACTAAACAGATATTTTGAGCTTCTGCTCATTGCAGGTAAGACAAAATATGCAATTTGGGTCTAAGCAAGTAAGCTTCTTGCTAAAATAAATAAACAACAACACTATTTAGAGGACTATAAATGAATCCAGAGTCTCCACAGCATAATGGTCACAATGTTTAAGATATAATCCAAAATTGCTCAACATATGAAGAACCAGGAAAATGTGAAAATAAAAAAGGACATTTCAGCAGAGAGAGAAATGATAAAAAAGCCAAAAGGGAAATTTAAGCTAAAAATATAATATCTGAAATAAGAAGATCACTTGTTGGGATACTCAGCAGAATAGAGATGACAGGAAATAGTGAAATTGAGGGTGGATCAATAGATATTATATAATTTAAAGAACAGAGAAAAAATTGGAAAAGAAATGAATATAACATTAGGGACATGCGAGGCAATATTAAAAGGTCTGGCATACATGAGTCCCAGAAAATAAAAGAGAATAATACTAGGGCAGTAAAAATGTCAAAGAAATGGTGTCCCCAAATTTTCCAAATTTGGTGAAAGATGTAAATTTACAGATTTAAGAAGTTCATTGAACTTTAAGCAAAATCAATGAAAAGGAAAGCACACCTAGGCACATCATAGTCAAATTTTTGGAAGCAAGCAAAACTTATAGGCAAAAGTTATTTTCCTTTTTTTTGTAAAGATCAAGGGAAAAAAAAGAATGTAATTTACCAATATTAGGAATGAGAGGAATTATCACTATAGATCTTACAGATGTTAAAGACAGAGACTATTATGAACATCTTTATGCCAAAAATTATACAACTTAGAAGACATAAAATCCTTAACAACTACAACTTAACCAAACTGACACAAGATGAAACAGAAAAGCAAATGGCACTTTATCTATATAAGAAATTGAATTATTAATTATAAAAACAAAAGTTTTTATAAGGAAAGCTCCAGGCCCAAATGGTTTCACTGGTGGATTCTATCAAACATTTAAGAAATAACACCAATCTTACATAAACTTTTTTTAAAAATAGAAGAGGGAACAATTCCTACCTTATTTTGTGAGACCAGCATAACCCTAACAATAAGCCTGAAAAAACATTACAATAAAGGAATATTATAGACCAATATTCTTCATGGTCATAGATATAAAAATCCTTAACAAATCAACAACAAATTAAATCTAGCAATATAGAAAAAGGATAATATATCATGACCAAGTAGGGTTTAGTTCAGGTTGGTTTAACATTTGGAAAATTTCACCATATTAAGAGAGTGAATGAGAAATGTCATGTGATCATTTCAAAATATGGAGAAAAAGCATTTGGCAACAACCATTCATAATTAAGAATTCCTAGCAGTCTAGGAATAGAATATAACTTTTTAATATGAAAAGGGCATCTATGAAAAACCTATAATTAACATGATGTTCGATGGTGAAATGTAGAATGCTTTCTTCCCATGATGGAGAACAAGATAATTAATGTTCATGTTCTCTTATCCTACTTGACATTGTATTGAAGGTCCTAACTATTTTAATGAGGCAAGGCAATGAAACAAATAGTATTAAAATATGAAAGGAAAAAAGTAGAACTGTATCTACATCTTTACCAAGGTCATGTGGTATAAGGTTGATTATCTTTTACATTTTAATATACTAAGTGGGTGGACATTAACATTTCATGGTTAGCAATGGAAAATGATTTTATTTTGACTCAACCTTAAAATGGAAACTAAAATTAATAAAAGTAAGTTTATATACTTAGCAGCATTCATTTGAAATTCTAACTATGTATTAATTCTTAGAAGAATGAATTAACTTTTTTTAAGAGTAACTTTCATGTCAAATGTTGTGATAATACAATTACTTTTCACATTACCATACCATCATAACAAGAGTCATTTTTTACAAAAAAAATTTCCTAAGGACTTTGCTTAAGGTTTTTATATTCAAATAATTCTCTTTTGAATAATCTACCATATCAACTATTGTTCCTGTCAGTTTTTGGTTCTTAAGTGTTTATCTAGTCTAACCACAGATTCTTGATTTGTCAGTGGTTTGAGATGTTCTCCAACACTATATTTCTTTATTTACTGAAATCCTACATCTTTTGCAATTTTTTATTTCATTTTGCAGGCACCTTACATTTTTATTTTAAATATTGGTTATAATGTTCCACAATGCAATATCCAACATTTGGCTAGCCTGATTCTCAACCTTAACTGAAAAAAAGTTATAGATACATGGCAATTTTTAAAAGCGGTCCTATGCTTAGGCTACATTTCAACTAATTAAAGCAATCTTTGGGAATGAGACCTAGGCATCAATAATTTTTAAAGTTCTCCATGTGACTCCAGTGTGCAGACAAGTTTGAAACTACTGAGCAGTGATTATCAAAGATACAAAGACATTAACTCAAATGGATGAGATACAGGTTAAATTAATCTGTCAGGGATATTTGAGTGAAGACTAATTTTATAAAATGGTAAGTTCATTAGTGAATATATTTATATTTTGTTGCCTTTCACTTCTTGTGATCACATAATGAATGTTTGGAAAATGAGAGAATCTCCTAAATCCATTGAGTGTCAGGTATGTATGGGCAAGGAATACAGGTGTGAACTAAAATGTATGTTGTTCCTTTTTCTAGGATTTCACAATCCATAGAAGAGGAAGGCATTAAATAAATATTTAATTATAAGATAATAAACACTATAAAGAAAAAGGAGACCTCACTAAGGTTTGGGAATCAAGAATGGTGACTTTGCTTTTGTGATATTGAAGCTGAGACATAAATGATAAGTGGTATATAATTTGGTGAAGAGGAGACATAAGAGGGAACAGTAGTTTTAAAGGCCATAATTTGGAAAGAAGCTTGCAAGCTCTAGGAACAGAAATTAGGCAAAAATGACTAGAGAACAAACAACAGAGAATAGTTAGAGCAGATCAAATCTTATGTTTCTAAGTATGTGTATAGGTGTCAGGAAATAAAAATAGAAAAATCATATGGATTATTAATGGGTATTGTATACGTACCAAGAAATCCATAGACTTTAGATTATGGGGAGATAACAAAGATTTTTAATCAGAATATTGACGTGATCAGATTTTATGTTTTATGACTAAAACTAAAGTACCAAAAACAAAAAAAGATTTTCCAATGTGGTGCAATGTGGTGTTCTTAACTTAGAATAAGGAAACTTTGTGTTTCCCGCATTGCAATAAAATTATTAAGTTGAATAGATTTCTCCTCCAGTGCTTATTATTAACCTACTTCCAAAGATAAATGCAAAACCACATGTTTGAGGACAAAAAAAAATCTCTGCTAGTATTCCTCAAGAGCCATATGCATACCAATATAAGCAGAGTCTTCCTATGAGTTTTAGATTTTGCTAAAGACAGTTTTGAAATAAGGCCAGAAACTTGAGAGCCATACTGAAGGGGTTGACCCCAGAGAACAATATGGCTCCAGATACCACAGATCTCTGAACATGCTAAAGTGGCCCAAGGCAATTCAACAGTGACAAACATGAATCTATCCTCTTAATTTGAATGACTATTAGCTTGTAGGAGAGGAAGTGGGAGAGAAAAAAAAATGCAAAATTTTAATTAAATAATGTTTTACATATTTTTTCTCCTTTGGACTCAATTCAGTCACAAATGATATAGCAGTTGCCTGGGATTTCCACAACATTAATTAATTCGAAACAGCAGAAAATGAATCAGAACCATAAACTTACTTATTATGCCTTTCTTTCCTTTAAGCATCATGAAAAACTCAGTCTCTTGTGATCATAGGAGTTTGCATTTCTAAGATTTGGGTGTATCCAATTTAAAATGGATTAAAATATTCTTCCAAACATAATAATAAAGGAAAGGTATTTGTTTTATTTTTTCTTTACCTTACTGTTTACTGAAGTTTTTCTTCTAAGTGATGGAAATAAGACTTGAAAATAATGACAGTACTGAGAGCAAAGCACACCTAAAAAGCATTTTTGTTTGTTTTCCAAGGAGAAAATGTACTTTAGAAAACATATTACAGGCGTGATTTAGGTGCTTACCCTCCTTTTATTACAAAATATAGATGTCTCTGGTAATTAAAAATGGTGTGCATTGCTTTTAACCCATTGACAGAGTCCAAGGAAAGAAATGAAATAGTCACAGCTGAGTTAGCTAAAGGGACAATTAGATCTGGAGATGTCAAGTTTTGGGGGAAATTATGGAAAGAGTGAATTGAATATTAATTGGGAACAGGGAAGTACATAATGTAAATTGAAGTCCTGATTCTGCCACAGATTAACTATATGACTGTGTTTCCTTTAGTCCATCTCAAATATTTGCTAGTACTATACTTTTACTACTGACAGTAATATCAGTGCTTAAAGTAATTGAGGGCTTACAGTGTCCCATTAGTTTGTTCATTATTATTCTTCTGCTTTTCACTCTTTTAAAGTTAGAACTCTAGTGAATGAAGACAGGAAGTTGTACTTTTTCTAGATGAAAAAGTCCTCTAGGATCTGCTGGTTAGCCCTCTGGCATGTTCTCTACTAATTGTACATGATATTCAGTGAGACAATGCCAAAGAGAGATGCATACTATAGATCAGAAAGGAAAGAGATTTGCCATAGATTCATTTCTGATATTTTAGTTTGCTTTCTGTGCTGCTATTATTAGTTTTCTTTTTCATCTGTGCCATGTCAGTGATTATACAGTAATAATCTAAGTTTACCTAAAGCCTTGTTATGTCTATTTTAGGAGGTAAAAAGGTTCATTTTACTTATGGCTGTGCTTCTGAAATGTATCCATTTTATCAGCTTATTTTGCTCTTTTCCTAGAATTGTTTAGACATTTTTTGCCCTAAAAATAAGGGTGTGTCAGAATTGTTGCAAAGATAGAGGTAATCAAGTGTTTCCCTTTTGTAAGTTTATAAACTTTGTGTTGATATTGATTGCTATTTAAAATAGTACCTCTAATATGAAGCTACTTTTAGCATATTTTCCTTTCAAGTGAATTTATTGTGCCACAACTAATCAATTTTTTCACATATGTTACATTATTATAACTACTTTATTATTTTAAAATCAATGAAGGTGATTTGAACAAGGGACTAAATACAGAATGAGTTCGTCTAATATACATTCATGTATTTCTCAGATTTCTAAAGACTTCCTCTTTAAGCAACAACATTATTTTTACAATTTAACTATACATTCTTGTTTTCTAAACAGTTTATTGTTTGGAAAATATAGAAAAATTAAAGAAGGCAATTAAAATCACATGTAATTCCATTACCAGGGATATCTCCTGTTAATATTTTGGTGTAATGTATATGTAGTTGAGGTTATATCATATCGTTTTATCTTCTGATTTTTAAATCTAATTTTTTTTTTTTTTTTTCTCTTTTTTTTTAGTAGAGACAGGGTCTCACTCTTGCTCAGGCTGGTTTTGAACTCCTGACCTTGAGCAATCCGCCCGCCTCGGCCTCCCAAGAGCTAGGATTACAGGCGTGAGCCACAGCGCCCGGCCTTAAATCTAATTTTTTAACAGCTTGTCTTGATGGCTTAGTTGTCACTGTGAACATCTGATTCTCAAGCTGTTCCTCGAGTTGAGGTTCTGTTAAGGCTATTTGTTCTCATATTTAGTGGCCCCCCACAAACTACTATGCTTTTTAAGTTCTTGTATCTGCATTTTGGGTTTCCTGTGTTTGCCTTTGTTTTCAGAATCTAAGTTGTCATTTCTCTGTAATTAGTGTTTTTGCCTTTAGCAATATCAATCCTCCTCCCATATTCCTGTAAGCTGATACTTCTACTTATCTATGGGCTGTTAAATTAGATAAGAAGGAAAACTAACATTTTATAGAGTTCCTTTTTGTTGTACAGTGCCAATGTAGGTGATTTCACATAAGTTATGTCATTTACTTTTCAAAATAATTCCTTGAATTGTAATTAGTTCTTTTTTTAAGATCTCAAATAACCGTTTATTGAGCACTTAGTATATGCTAGGCACTGTGTTAAGATCTTTACATGTGTCTATTGGGTTTATACCTACAATAATCCATCAAGATGAACTATTGTAAAGTTAAAAAATACCTAGACTAAGAGAAGTTGGCTAACTTGCCCAAGATTATATTACTTATGGTAGAAGCAGGATTTAAACCTAGGTGTGGTCCTCAAATAATTAAAAGTGCTATAATACAATTATGTTTAAGTAAGAATAAATAGATTCTGAGCTAAGAAATTTTATTTTAAGGAAAGTAAATAAGCTTTAATGTATTATTTTGGACATCTGTTTTGGATTTTGCTTACTTTCTGATTTTCCTCATTGCTATATAATCGGGATATTGCTGTACAAGGGATCTATGGAGAAATGTAGTGCTATAAATGTAGAAAAGTCTAAGGAACTCAATATTCAGAGAAAATCATAAAAGAATGAACTTTAAAAAATTTATGAAGGAAGGCACAATTCTTGTTAAATAAATCTCCTTTTCATGATTCATAGAATTATGAGTGCATTGTTTGCTAAATTTCTTATATCAAAGGGTACAACTTAATACAGTAATTAGCCAAAACACCATTGTATTGATTTTAATGTCCACAGCTACATTTCTCAGGAAGACAGAAATTAATCTCAATGTATATTTCTAATTATACATGAAATTAAGGGAGTAATTTCAAGGAGAAAAAAGTCTCAATTAGGTTCATTTATGGTGGTTAAGAGCTTGGTCTTTCAAGTTAAATCTGCGTATGTTCAAATCCTGACTCTGCCATTATTGTTGGTACTACTAGTACAACTGCCCTGAAGTTGACAATGACTTCACATTGAACTATGCAACTTCATTTTAGTTCTGTTTCTTGGACCTAAGCACAGAAACACCAAAAATTGCAGTATTTTATTCAGAATGGACACAGGCTTCAGGTGAGGTCTCAAATATAGCATCTCTTTACCCTCAGATAATTTTCCTGCAAGGTGTGAGATTTTCTCCGCTTTTTGAAAATAGAGTGTTAGGCAAATAGGGTAGCAGTTAACAGTGTATGTAGTCTGTTCAACAGCTGATTTGGGTGTTGAACATACTTTGTATCCTATAATAGTGAGCACCAATTACTTGCTATTTTATTATTGAAAGCATAAATAGCAATTTAGTCTCTCCCCCCACCCCACTGTAGTGTGCATGTGCAAGACAGAGATAAAAGCTATGTTTCCTTCGTGGAAGGGTGTGGAGTTGGAGGATGATTTCAATTAGAAATAATGACAGCAATAGAGGCTTCCAATGAAGATACTGTGGCCACCAAAGGACAAAGGGAAGAAGTTAATTCCTGAAGTTGAGGTATTTGCTTAAACATTTAATCTGTTCTTTTTGTGTACAGGTGCCAGATATGTTGTTATTTATGAGCTGAGGTGACACTGTTTGACAAAGGTATTTTCTGAATGTTTTGATGATGGTTGGTAGAGAAGCAACCCTGGGATATCTAGAGACCCTATAATGAGTAAAATATTTTGATAGACAAAGACTTTCGCTTTTTAAGACTTTTGCTTCTTTTTTATAATGATTAACTCTGAGAATTGGTTTATTGTAATGGTAGTTTATTATTTTGGTTAATAACATTAACTTAGAGAAAAAATTATCAGACTTTGATTAGAATGCCTATTGCTTTGCTTCATTACCTTAACAAACTTTTTTAGAAACAGCTTACAACTTAGTGCCACCCTCAGGTGATTTTGTGTTTAAATATTTATTTTTAAAAGTTTGGCATTGTGCCTGTGTGTGTGTATGTATGTATGTATTTTTGTGTGTGTATGTGTTAGGGCTGGAAGAGGGTGGGGAGAGAAGGTGAAATTTTAAGGAGATGAAAGGTCTGTGAAAGTTGATGTAGGGAAGTGGACTTTTGTACTTAAAAAATAAAAGATTTCTCCCTTAGTGGGGAAAAAATGAAACTGACTATATTATGTACATTTTTTATGAAGAATGTGTATAAATATAATATGCAAACTTATAAGAACAAAACTTTCTAGAGGTGAAGAAAATATTTATGACTTAAGAAATTGCAGTAGAGGTAAAGAAAAACTGTTTTGAGTTTACTTTTAAGCATAGTGTCAATTGGGATAAAGTTTTAACAGAATAGGCTGGGCCATTTATAGATTACAACACTTTTAATTTTCTCAGCGTTAAGAAGTGTTGATTTTGATAAAGAATTTGTTGATGCTATATCAGCTTCTCCATGTGAAGAAGTGCAACTGGGTGATTAGTTAGGCTTGGGGCTAGCAGCCAAAATTCAGAAATTTGGTCCCTAGGTTTTTTTCTGGAATAGGAAAATGGTATTAAGTTTTCCTGAGACTTCTTTTCTGAAGAAGAAATTCTCCACTATCAAGGATGTCAGCTCTTTTCTTTCTTTATTTTCCTTCTTTGTTTTTAAAATTCTCTTTTTGTCTCATGTCATTACCATCTTCATCTATGTTTAATTAAACAATAATTTTTGAGGTATACCAGGGCTTGTATTAGCTTAGTGATATGAAAATTATTTACATTTGCATAATTTTTACTGTAATGTTATAAGCCCTAACACTTATTTTTAAGCAAAATAATCCAATTTTTTGCTGTAAGTTTAAAGTTAAGGGATTTAAAACTTGGCTAGATTATTTGGTTTGCTCAAGATGACGTTTAGGAATCAGGGCCTGGACTTTTTGACAATGCCACACTGCCAAATAATTGATCCCTGTTCATTATTTTTGTCTTTCTATATTGATAACCAGTCTCAGCATTATTTGTTTTTGTCATCTCTTTAACCGTTTTGCAATTGTCTTATTTTACTATATCCGCCTATCTATCAATAGATGGGCACATGTCAAGGTGATTTGCCTCATTGCCTTTTAGGATTAATTTGCAGCTTAATATAGTACATGTAAGGGGTTTCAGCATTAAATAAACTCTATGATCAATTGCACAGAATATATCAATACATTTATGAGATTTGCTTTTCTTAGAAAAGCTATTATATTTGTTTGTATCTGTTTTGGCAATAAGAAGTTAGTATGCTATTTTTTGCTTTTAGACATAATTATGTGGGCTTGTTAAATAATTAGTTGGTAGAATGGATTGGAGAAAAAGGTAAAATATAGTCTTTCTCATTTTTTTTCTGATTAAAAAACAAACTGTGGTTATTGGAGAAAATAAGAAAATTATAAAAAAGAGACTTAAAAAAACCTGTAATGACATTTCAAGATATCTCAAAATGTTTATGCTGATTATATTCTTGAAATTTTTCTATTTAGATACACATATTTTTTAAAAGAAAAATGGGATCTTGCTGTGCATACTGTTTTGTGAGCTACATTTTAAAAGTTAACATATCATGAAAATTTCCCTATGCTATTAAATGTTCTTCTCCTACATACCTTTCTTTTTAACAATGAAGTTTATTATTTACTAGAAAAGTAACAGATATTGCATATAAGTAATTTAGGCAATATATGAATAAAGAAAAAGAAAGAAAATAACTTTGTTTGCTTTGTTCAGATATATACTGTAACATCAAAGTTTGTATACTTCTGGTATTAAAATTTTTATGTCTGTCTCTACCTTTCTATCTATCTAATGTGTATATACATATTTTAAACAAAAATATATATGGTAACAAATATTTTATCATCTACTTTTGTATCTAACAGTATATCATATCATTTATATTTTCTATTACACCACATGTTCTTTTACATTATTGTTTTTAATGGTTGCATACTATTCTATTTGTGAATATTTCATAGCTTAGCTGATCATATATAGTAAGGTCATTTCTGATTTTCCATTAATATTAATAACTTTACAATAAACTCCTTTATGGCTCAATATTTGCACATATCTGTGATTATTTCTTAGTTTAAATTCTTAAAAATGAATTGTTGGGTAATTCCTTTTTAAAGGCATTTGATCCATATTGCCAAAATGCCCTCAAGAAAAGTTGAACCAGTTTACTCTTATCAACAGTGCATAAGAGTACTCTTTTTGCCACATCCATGCTGACATTTAATATCATTATTTTTAATTATTGCCAATATGACAAGTAGAAATGATATCTTATTTTTAATATATTTTGCATTTATTTAATTAGTAGTGAAATGGAATATTTTTTCATTTATCTATTTACATTCCTTTTTAAAATAAATTTATTCCTCATATCCTCTGAGAGGTAGTGGTAGTATGGGAGGGAGCCTAACTATTGATGACAGGGCTTGCATCTTGGTTCTGTCATCACTGCTTAACAGCTCTGTAAACTTGTGTGTTGACTTCATTTCTCAGTGCATCAATTTCCTTATCTATAAAATGGGGATAATAATATTACTTGTGCTATCAGTGTTTTGTAAGAATCGAATGAACAACAGCCCAGCACAAAGTTTTGTTCATTATTCTAATGAGCAGTTAATTCTTATTGATTTGCAAGAGGTCTTTATATGTTAAAAATATTAACCCTTTGTTGTATATGATGCAGACTTTTTCCAATTTTGTCATTTTGTCTTTTAATTAAAAATTTTGGAAAATCAAATCTCTCTCATGAAATCTAAAATTTTACTTTTCTCCCTTTGGATTTCTGCCTTTGGTGTCATTTTTAGAAATGTAATTCCCACTCAACATTATGTAAATATTTATATATATTTTATTATAATGTTATCATGGTTTTATTTTTTTACCTTTAATTTTCTTATCTATCTAGAATTTATTTGGTTATGTGATACGCAGTTAGGATATGAAGAAGCAATTGCTCTAACAATATTAGCCACATAATTCATCTTTTAAACACTATAATTTTGATAGACTAAGTTCTTAGAGATATTTGGGTCTTTTTTTTAACTTCTTTATTTAATTGATTTGCCTATTCATTTGGCAAATTTTAATTAGTGAAATTTTATAGTTTTTGATTGAATTACCCTTATTTTAAAAATTATCTTGGTTATTCTCAAATATTTGTTTTTCCTGATGAATTTTAGAATAATTTCATCAAGTCTCTTCCTCTAACCCCACCCTCAAAACTCTATTGACCATTTAGCAGAATTGTACTTAATTTGTAAAACAGTTGGGATCATATGATTTTCAAACTGATACATTGTGTTTTACTTTAAGGATATATTTTTAATTTAACTAATCCATAATATCTAGCATGTAGCAAGCACTCAACACATATTTGTTGAATAAATATTAAATGCATTAATACTGACTATTGAACATTAGGTTGTTTTAATTTTTTCTCTATCATGAGCAATAATTTAATGAATATATTTAATATATAAATCTTTGCATATCAATGGGATTGTTTCTGTGGGATACATTCCTAGATATCTAGTTCAAAGAATATTTTTAATGATTTTGATAAATGTTGCCAAGTTTCCTTCCTGAAAGGGTACACTACTCCTCCCAATAGTTTGAAACCGGGCATATAGTCTTGATGAACTTCTTATTTGTCTGTTTATTGAAAGGTGCAGTATCAATTTCTAATGAGTTTTAAAGTAATATTTTATTAAAAGAAATATTACTACTTTTAAACACTTATTTGTATTTTCTGACTATGGAGGAGATAGAAGGCACATCAAACTTGCCGAATTTAGAGTAAAATGATTTCTTTGCGATAGACAATTAAAACAACTAATGGAGGTGTGATTCCACATGCTTGGGCAGAGTCATATGTGCTGGAACAAAATAATAACAATAAAAAGAAAATAAATATTTTAGGATGTCTTTAAAAGGCTATTTTTTCCTTCTTAATATAGTGAAATCATTTATTCCTCTCTTCTGATAAAAAATACTGATTACTTATATAGTTTCCATGCTTATTTGATGTTTAGCTCTTTTTGTGACAAAATATTTTCACTGGTACCTAGAGTGAACAATTTCCCTCCTTCTTTGACCAACTGGGTTTCAGTTGAAAGTTTTGGTGGAGTAGAAAATTCACATTTCTTTTTTTTTGTCCTTGCATACCTGGGAGCCGATATTTAAGCAACAAAGTAAATTAACATTACAGTTTTGAGTGGTTGGACAGTAAGAAACTAACAACAAAGGGCCTTACCCTGGTTCCTTCAGTTTTCATTGATCTACTTACTTTTCATTCTTCTTCTTTATCCCTCTCTTGATGCAGTATACATACCATAAAAAGAAAATAAGACTGAAACCTAATGGTATAGTTATTACTACTATATTTTAAAAAGTGAAATCCTCTTTTCTCAGAAACAAATACCAACATCTCCAATAACTCTGTAACGAATAACTTGACATTTTTTTTGGGGGGGGTATAAAATGTTCCTTTGTAGATTGCTTTATAAAGATTTTAATTTCTGAAAAGATAGCACCCCTTACTATTCCATTCTTTCCTCCCTGCTTTTTTCCTTCTTACTTGCTCCCATTCCAGGTCTCTCTCCCTTCCCTTCCTTCCCCTCTTTTAAGTTTTGTGAGGGTTAAAAAGATAAAATTGTTAGTTTTGAATTCTGAAATGTTCCGTTAGTAGTACAGTAGGTTTTCCCCATTTTCAACTGTTGCCTGGGGGAGATTTAAGTTGACCTGTGCTGGGTCTGCAGAATGCAGTCATGGGTTTCACTGATGACCATGAGGAATTCTTCCCTCATTTTCTTCACTTTAACCTCATAGAGATCATGTGAAACTCTTAGTGTTAGCAAGAGTGCTGTGATTGTAAAACCTTTTGCTTTCTCTTCCATTTGCTTTCTCTTCCTGTATTTACATTACCCACCTTTTGAAATGAAGATTTAGCCATTTAAAGGTAGGAGTGTAGAGGAAGTGGGTGAGGGATTTCACTTATAATTATAGCTAACTCTATTAAACATGTGTGGGTTATGTCTTGAGGATTAGGTACAACAATTTTCTAATTCTGGGATGATTTTCTCTTGACAGCCAGCATGTTTCTAGCCTGAATGCCTCTCTTCTTATTTCCACTATCATCTCTACTCCCACTGCTTGCTAGTTTTTTGGAATGCCAGTTTATTTTAATATTGACCTTATGCCAGTCTAATTCGGAAGATATAGGTCCAGGAGGGAAAAATAATCACATTAGGTATGCCAGAAGTATACGTGAATTATTTGGGCATAATCAAATTATTTATTTAAAAATCTGTTTGCATTAGTTCTTTAAATTATTTGGGATTAACCAAATTGGTTTTTTAAAAGTCCTGTTTGCATTAGCTCTTCAATTGCCTCCATTATTTTTATCACATAATATTCATCACAGAAGTATTCAGTGATAGATTTTTAGTGAGTTCTTTAGGACTAGGGGAATTTCTTCTCTCTTCTATACACCACTCAGTGCTTTGAAGTTTGGAGATCTGGATTCTGGTCCTTAATTTTTGGTATTTTGAGATCTGGAGAACTGGGTTCTAGCCTCAACTCTGCTACTAATTTGTAACTAATTACTTGAACAAATTGTTTAAGCTCTCTAGGCCTCACTTTCCTTTCAGTTGTAACAACCTCTGTTTCAGTGATGCAAAATATCCCATCTCAGTTGGAGAGATTAGGTTTGACCAGGAGATGTAATTGCCCTGTTTTATAATATGTATAACTTCCCTGTGAGTGGGTAGGCTGGAGAATTAATTGGTGTGGGCTGGTAAAGTTTAAAAAGGTTTTGAGAAGTGTTAGTTAATAATAATAAACTTAAATTTTAAGGCTTATTTTTTTTTATAAACTGGTGAAATTTGTACCTATTTTCTTATATGAGACCGAATGGAAGTCTTATTTTTTGGTTAGATAATCCTTTTTTTTTGAAGTTCCATTCTTAATTTACTAATAGGCATATTGTTGCATTGTTTGACTTTTATCCTGTGATTTTTGATGGTAATTGTCTCCTTTTCTTAAAATGATAATACAGAATGAGGAAACATCAATAATTACAAAAATAAAAAAGAGAATGGAGAGAAATTTGAAGAATGAGAATGAGAGACACAGAGAGAAAGAAATGAAAGGAATTAGGATGGATCTGGTCATTCCTTTTTATTCAAATGCAATTTTATTTTACTATTTCTTGGATTTCACAGGAGACAGAACATTGCCCAAGAATAGAGGAGATAGCATAGAATGTATAAATTTATGATAGGATCATGATTCTTTTGCCATTTAGTTGGTTGTTTCTGTTTTTTTTTTCACTATAAAACTCACCTCTTGTTTTTAAAATTTTAATTATTTACAGTATTTGAATTGTATTATGGCACATGTTTAAGCAGAGGCTGGAAAATAAATCTCTTAAAATGCGAGGTAGGAGAAAGGGATGATAATAGTAATTTTAAATTACCTTTTTCTCTGCTTTAAAATGCATTCCATATGTGAGATTTGAAACACTACTTGTATTGCTGTAAAAGTTAATTTTTAGAATTACTTTGAGATGCATTGTCATCCTTTTATCTAAACAACCACTAAAGAATACAGAGAGGTTAGAAAGAAAACTGCAGACCTGTGAATTAGTGATAGTATAATTCTGAATAACTATATGTTAAAATTAGTAAAGAGTCTAATGAACTAAAAAAAAAGATTAATTCCTGACAATGAAAATATTCTGTATAGGTTTTGTAGATTTTCTGATTTTTTAGGTAGACTTCCATAGGGTTTTTGATGTTTTATGACAGGTAGTTCCCAGATGTGTACATATGCAGTCCAGTGTGTTCTAAATAATGAAGATGTGCATAGGGAGCTTAGAAAAAGAAAGATTTGGTTTTATGATTTAAGTCATTATGATATAGTATAATGCTGTGGGATGAGATCTGCACAGAAGCTATAGTAATTGTATTGAATTAAAGATGGGTCAAAGATGTACAATCTTGAGTATCTATTACATATACCAAGGGCTTAGTGGTTGTATTAGTCAAGATTTCTCTCTTTCTTTCTTTCTCTCTCTCATGGTTATGATCTAATAATATAGAAGATATATTAATATAATATATATATACACATGTGTGTTTAATCAATATATTTGTTGTTTATGTTTAGCCTTGAAGATTATAGAATTAAGCACATGTAAACCATAAAACCCACAAACTTTTGCAATAAAAATTGGATAATGCCATATGCTTGTATCTCTGGTAATTACAGAAATCTCAGGTATAATATAACATCATTTACTTGCAAGATTCACTATTTCCAGAGCAGTAAGGGAAGATGTTGCAGATGATAAGAACTATCTAATAGAGTAGGGTGGGGGTCTAAGTTTATCTGGTAGTGAAAGAGTAACCCAAAGAAGGAAGTTAGACCCAAGGGAAAAGAAAAGGAAGAGTGAGTTAAAGGAGGAAACCTCAAATAGTGGGACAGAAATTGAAAAATGACCCATTTTCTTGGATTTACTATTGACACAACTCTATGTTAGGCATGTATCTAGAATTTATTTCTTTATATTTTGTAGAATATAGAACTGCACATTGTGAAATGTCCTTTGTGGCTGTCATTCTTCCTCTGAGTGATGAGAATATGTTATGGACATAAAGTTCAAATAGTTTTTTTTCATAGACACAGTTTTATGATGAAAATCATATTTCTTTTTGTTCACTGGTGCTCATGGATATACACACGTTCACATAGTAACAGTACTGCGAATAACATTCTACACAATTCCACTTTCCCCTCCCATTGTTCCTCCTAAATATATCTACACACTGTGAAATTACATTTGTGAAGAGTTAAAAAAAAAGTGGTGTGTCATTTATATGAGCATGGCAAGTTCTGAACATATGAATAGTTCACATTAACTAATGTGAGCTTTTATAGCATCAGGCCAAGAAATGGAATGTCTTTAAAGCAATGGGTCACGGTTTCTAGTAGATGAAAACATATTTATATATCAGAATCTTAATTTTAATTTTTTTTCTAAGGATCTTTCAGTTCCAGTTTTTCCATCGAGGTGTCCAGCTGGTGGTGTCAAATGTACTAATCTATACTAGCCTGTCTATCAACATTTCAAAGATGGTTATGATTTATTCTCCTATTGCTTCACTTTTATTTTAATTCTTCTGCAGTTTCTCTTCTGCAGAAGACCAGTGTTTCAGCTTGTGTGATCAGTGGTTAACTTCACACTTCTTTTGGAGTCTATTATTATACTCCTTGCTCAACTAGGCTTATCTTTAAGTGGTCTTTTGGAGAAGTAGCCTTTCCAAGAGAGTTCCACAGTTAGCTGTCAACCTAAGTCTTTGTTAGTGCTTTGTTCTCCCTTGTGACTTCTAACAGCCTTGATCAGTTGGCTCCTCAATTTTAAAGCCTGCCATCTGTCTCTGCTTTCCTTTTCTTTTTGCCTTTTTCCCTATACCATTAATTTATCCTTATTTTTTTTCTGCTAGAAAAATACATGTATCTTTGTTGTACAATTTTTAAAAAGTCTTTAGTATACTTTAGTATCATACATATCATATCTAGTGTGATAAGATGAGGAGACAAAATTGACAAACTCACTTTTCTTAAGTCCTGTTTATTCTGGTTATCTTGAGTAATCTGGCTTTTGCAATCTATATATTTAGTGGGCTTAATAATATATATCATCAATGAATCAATCAATCAATAGCAAAGCATTTATTGAATGAATATGTTCAGTGCAATGCCAGATACAAAGGAAGTATAAAATATGATTTTTACTTTCAGTAAGCTTGCATTGTAAATAAATTAAGGCATTACAGAATGCTGAATTTGGAGGGTTTTACTTGTCACTCAATGAATATTAGGTTCTTTTATAAGAATAGCTAACATATACTAAGTATTATCTATGGTCCTGGCATTGTGATAGGTGCTTTAAATGTATTATAGGTTGAGCATCCCTAATCTGAGAATCCAACATCTGAAATGCTCCAAAATCCAAAACTTTTTGAGTGCTAACATGACACCACAAGTGGTAAATTCTACACCTCATCTCATGTGATGGGTCTCAGTAAAAACAAAGGTGCATAACACACAGTTATATTTAGCATCCCCCAGGGAAAAAAGACCCTCCCAGCCCCCTTTAGCTGCAATATAGCTTATATCTTCCTAGATTCTCGTGTGCAAGAATACCTGCAAAGGTGTGGCTGAGATAGTGACACCTTTGCTTTCTGATGGTTTAATGTGAACAAACTTGTTTCATGCACAAAGTTATTAAAAATATTGTGTAAAATTACCTTCATGCTATGTGTATAAGGTGTATACGAAGCATATATGAGTCTTGTGTTTAGACTTGGGTCCCACCCATGAGATATCTAATTATATATATGCAAATATTTCAAAATCTGGAAAAAAATTTGAAACCCGAAACACTTTTGATACTAAGCATTTTAGATAAAGGATACTCACCCTATACACAATTCAATCCTTTACATCATTCCTATGAGCTAGGTTTTATTATTCTTATTTTATGATGAGAAAGATGAGGCACAGAAGTCAAGCAACTTGTACAGGGTCAGCCAGGTAGGCTGACTCTTCACACTGCTAGAGAGTCTCCATATATTGTGTGGTAGGATTATAAATGCATTTTGAGATTTTGATTAAAATGGATAATACTGATATAGTAATACTACAGTATTAGAATTCGTAATACAATTTTACTCTTCAGAATAAAGGCAAGATAGTATTTATTCATATGCAATGTATGTCACACATTTTTTTTTTTGAGACAGAGTTTCAATCTGTGACTCAGGCTGGAGTGCAATGGTGTGATCATAGCTCACTGTAACCTTGAATTCCTGAGCTGAAGTGATTCTCCTGCAATAATCCTTCTTCAGTTTGATCAGTAGCTAGGACTACAGACATGTATCACCACACAGCTAATTTTTTTAATTTTTTTTTTGAGAGACGGGGTCTTGGTATGTGTCCCAGGCTGGTTTCAAACTCCAAGCAATCCTCCTGCATTGGCCTCCCAAAGTGCTAGGGTTGTAGGCATGAGCACACACAGCCTCACACAGTATTTCTATGTGTGCACATATTCGTTCATTCTTTGATGCTTTGTAGTTCAGAATGTCATTCAACAAGTGTTTGTTCAGCACTTATTATGTGGCAGGCACCAATTGAGCCTGGGAGATACATCAGGGATCAAAACAGAAATCCCTGCCTTCAAGGAGCTTACATTCTAGCTGAGGGAACAGGCAATATTAAAAACAAAAGCCAACAAGTAAATTATTATATAGCAAGTTAGAAGATAAATGCTGTGGAGAAAATAAAATAAGAAAGGGAGATATGTCTGTTGGCCATTAGTCTGTCTTTTTTTGAAAAGTTTCTGTTCATGTCCTTTGCCCACTTTTTGATAGGGTTGTTTGATTTTTTTCTTGCTGATTTTCCTGAGTTCTGTATAGATCTTAGCTATCAGCACTTTATCAGATGTGTAAAATGTGAATTTTTTCTCCCATTCTGTAGGTTGTCTCTGCTCTCGTGGCAGTTTCCTTGGCTGTGCAGAACCTTTTTAATTTGATCAGGTCCCATTTATTTATTTTTGTTGTTGCTGTGATTGCCTTTGGGGTTTTCTTCATAAATTCTTTGCCTAGGCCAATGGCTATAAGAGTTTTTCCAACATTTTCTTCTGGAATTTTTATAGTTTCACACCTTAGGTTTAATTAAGCGTTTTATCCACCATGAGTTGATTCTTGTCAGAGGTGAAATTTGTGGATCCTGTTTCAATCTTCTACCTGTGGCTATCCAATTTTCCCAGCACGTTTTTATTGAATAAGGATTCTTTTCCCCAGTGTATGTTTTTGTGTGCTCTTTCAAAGATTAGATGGCTATATGAGGATGGTTTAATATCTGGTTCTCAGTTCTTTTCCAGTGGTCTCTGTTCTTGTGCTATTACTATGCTGTTTTAGTTACTAAAGCCTTGTAGTATAGCTTCAAGTCTGGTAAATTGATGCCTCCTAATTTGTTCTTTTTGCTTAAGATTGCTTTTGCTATATGGGGTCTTCTCTGGTTCCATATAAAGCATAGAATTATTTTTTCTAGATGACAACAAACATATGAATAAATGCTAAGCATCTCTAATCATCAGGGTAATGCAAATCAAAACCACAGTGAGATATTACTTATCTCCAGTGAGAATGGCCTTTCTGAAAAAGTCCCAAAACAATATGTTGGCGTGTATATGGAGAGATAGAAACACTCATTCACTGCTGGTGAGTCTGCAAATTAGTACTACATCTGTGGAAAGTAGTATGGAGTTACCTCAAAGAGCTACAAGTAGAACTACCATTTGATCCAGCAATCCCATTATTGGGCATCTACCCAAAAGAACAAAAGACATTCTGTAAAAAAGACATCTGCACTCGAATGTTTATAGCAGCACAATTCACAATTGCAAAGATGTGGAAACAACCCGAGTGCCCATGAATACATGAGTGGATTAATAAAATGTGGTGTATGTATACCATGTAATAGTGAGCAACTACAAAAATCAATGGTGATATAGCACCTCTTGTATTATCATGGCCAGAACTAGGACCCATTCTACTAAGTGAAGTATCACAAGAATAGAAATATTAACTGGTCAACATTTAAGTGCACATATAATAATAACATTCCTTGGGTGTTGGGCAGATGGGAGAGGGGAGAAGAGTATGGGTATATACGTGGCTAATGGCTGCAATGTACACTCTCTGGGGGATGGACACGCTTGAAGCTCTGACTTGGGTGGGGAAAAGGGAATATACATAACCTAAAGATTTGTACCCCTGTAATATGCTGACATAAAAAATTATAAAAAGAAGGAAAGGGTGATAGGGAGTGCGTAGGGTAGAGGTATGTGTTATTTTAAATAGAATGGTCAGGGAAGGTCTCATTGAGAAGAAAACTTTTGCTTAAATATTTGAATAGAGAAAGAGAACAATGCAGGTTTCTGAGGGAAGAGTATTCCTGGCACAGGGAACAGCCAGTGTAAGGACTCTGAGGTAGAAGTGTTCCTGGAATGTTCAAGGACCAGGGATGAGACCAAAGTGACTGGAGACAAGTGAGTGAGGGGAAATAACAGGAGATGAAGTCAGAAAAATGACAGAAGCCAGATCAAGTAGGAACTTTTAGTTTATTATGAGGATTTTGACTTTTGCTCTATGAGAGATGGGGAGCCATTGGAACATTTTGAACAAAAGAATGGTACGATCTGACTCATATTATAATAGAATCACTTTGGTTCATTGTTGTTGGGTATCAGTTATAGAGATGCAAAAGAGTGGAAAATAGATGATTACTTAAGAGGCTATTACAGTAATCTAAATGAGAGTTCTGGTGGCTTGGAGTAGCAGTGGAGATAGTGAGTAGTGATTATATTCTGAATATATGTTGAGTGAAGAACTAAGAGAACTTTCTGATTGATTGGATTGTGGAATGGTAGAGAGGAGTCAAGGATGACTTCAGGATTCTGGCCTGAGAAGCTAAGGATGAAGTTGCCATTGAGCAAGATGGGAAAGGCTTGGGAAGGTACAGGTTTTAGAGGGACTATCAGGAGCTCAGTTTTGGACATATATTAGATGCTTGTTAGACATCCAGATGGAGATGTGGGATAGGGGAGAGAGATAAGTGGGTTGGAGATAAATTCTATGAACATTTATAGATATGAATATAGTACTTCTGGATCTCAATCCATTATTCTATTTTAAAGACCTATTTTCTCATTCTTTGGTTAAGATAATATAAAAAATTTGAATTGTATTAAATTATGAGTGATAAAAATGTGAATTTATTCTGTTGTCAATCTTTTGGTCTGCCTGAAGTATTATACCATACCAAATACAGTCATATTCAGTCAGAACAATAAACATTAAGTAGTTCAAATAGATGAGATATAATTAGGGAATTTGTTACATAAATTTTTCTGACCCAATAGGGCTTCATAACATTGATGAAGTCTTGTAGGTATTTTGATGGTTTTATGCTCTCACACTTTGTCCTATGATTTTTGTATTTGGGTAACAAATTTGTCACCTGACACTATGTGTTAGGTGTGGAAAAGAAGTGAAGGAACCAGATAGAAACTTTGTAAATCACGGCACTGATATACACAAGAAATGTTTCAGTGTTAAACAGTGATTCATTTTGGGTAGTCCATTTTCCCAGTAAATTTGTATACATCTCACTGCAAAAAAGAAAGTAACTGCAATAGGCCATAGATTATCAAGTAATTTGTTCTCTATGGTAGCCATTGAATAGTGAAAGCATAGGATTTGGACCTGGATATATATCTTTGTCCTGCAATTTGCTAGTAGTGTCCATAAGCCTTTTTTTAACATCAATTTCTCATCTATAAATTGGGGATAATATCCTATAACTGTCATAGATTGGGGAGAATTAAGTGAGATACAATTTGCATCTCTTTTTCTACTTGAAATAGTTCTTTATGGTACAAAAAACATTACTGTATGTGTGGTTTGATTTGGTTGCATGTAGACAATTTTATGATTTGTTCCACTTTCAGGATGTCTGGATGTAAGAATAGGGAATCCTTTCCAACCAGCAGCTGATTAAACACTGTATGGGAGAACTGGGAAATATGAAGATGGCAAATGAAATCCTGGCAGAGAGAATAATCTAATCCCAAAGGACATTTTCAATAATAGCCTGGGCCCTGTGCTTAGTACTTAGGGGGGCCTAGGGTAAGAGACGCCTGCTCCTCACCATACCATTCCCAGAATTTTATTTGTTAATGCTTGGCTTTATTAATAAAGTCATGACCACTTGTTCGGCACTGCATATGGTTGGTTGTGATTTCCAGCTGCCCTTTGGGCTAAAGTGTAAACAGTGAGTAGATTGTTATGTTCTCCTATTAAGCTTAAAGCTGTGATCTCATGTCTGTGCCACATATGTCTGCAACCAGAAATATGTCCTTTTCCTGATCTCATGGAAGGGAAGCAGC
Organism: Microcebus murinus; assembly: GCF_040939455.1. Taxonomy (NCBI): domain Eukaryota; kingdom Metazoa; phylum Chordata; class Mammalia; order Primates; family Cheirogaleidae; genus Microcebus; species Microcebus murinus. The sequence goes on from NC_134107.1 coordinate 45,882,786, forward strand.
ACTGTATCTGAAAACAGTCTGAATTCATTAGTATAAGGGTTTTTTACTTTCTTTTTAGTGAAACCAAAGATAAAAATAAAGGCATGAAAAGTCATGAACATCATCAATAGGATGTCAACATGACATCAAACAGCATAATATATTGTCAAGATGAACATCTAATCTGGTGACTGAAATTTCTGCGTATTTGGCATTTTCACAGAAGAAGACAGACATGCAGGCAACAATCCAACAAACCAGGCACAAAGAAAGCCTCAGTGCACTGGATTTGAAATAAGCACAACAGTTTGTCTGAATGACTGAGAAAATACCCATTGATAGAACTAGCTTCTAAACTCTGGCCCAATTGCTAATATGCTGCTTAATTAGCATCTAAATTTTTCATTTTACTATGTTGATCAGGAATGTTATTGGTGTTAGTGGTGGTTTATGTTACAGATTTTTCAGCTGTTTACATGGTGGGGATGCTAGATAAAATCCTGAAGTTCTAAGCTCTCTAGAAGAGGAAATTTATTCATAATAATAGTAACTACTATTGTATGTTATACAAGATTCTTTTATATAAATATGTGTGTGACACATACAGTAGTCTTCCCTTATCTGAGGGAGATATGTTCCAAGACCCCCAGTGGATGCCTGAAATTGCAGATAGTACTAAACCCTATACAAACTATGTTTTTTCCCTATGCATACATACCCATGATAAAGTTTAATTTATAAATAGAGGCAGTAAGAGATTAACAATAACAATAATAAAAGTTATAACAATATATGAATGTTCTCTTTCTCTCTGAAAATATCTTATTGTACTCTACTCATCTATTTTCAGAATATAGTTGACCGGGGGCAACAAAAACCACCAAAAGCAAAAACTCAGATAAGGGTTGACTATACACACACACATATAAAACTTATTCTTTATAATAATAATTCCACAGTAGTACTGTCCCCATTTTACAGATGAAGAAATCGAGGATTAAAGAATTTGAATAGTTTGTCAAAGTCACAGAGTCTGGATTCAGACCTACTGTTGTCTGACTCCAACGTTTTGATATTCCTGCTGTGTCACACTGCTTTTGCCCTTTTCTAACTTGCTTTATGGGATAGCTTTCTGGTCTCTGAAATGTATAGCAATTTTGGGTGATAATACTAGTAATTAATTGCACTACTATACATTTGTATGGTGATGTATACTTTTCAAATTGATGTTATAGCTATTAGCTCATGTGTTCTACTTGGTTACCTCATGAAGTAATTCGGGTAAATATTATTATTTCTGTTTTTACAGATTTGTAAAATAAACCCAGAGAGGATAACCGATTTTGCCCAATATCAAATAATTTATTAGTGACAGAACTAGAATGGTCTTGTTGCCCTCAGTTTAGTGCCCTGTGCAATCTTTTGGGAAAAAAGAGACTGGAGACCTACAGATCAATTTTCATTGCTCTTTTTGCCACATCTGTTTTGACTGCTATAATTTACAAAACATAATAGAAGTGCTAATTAATTGAAGAACTATTTCATGGCAAATAGACAATTAAAAGCATTTAGTAAGTTTTCCTTGCTTTTCTACATTTTTATAAGGCAGGCTGGGCTGCAGAGTAGATCAGGTTTGTAAGAGCAGCTCAGGAAAATTCAGTTAGCCTAGGAAGTAGAGTCTTTTCCTGAAAATGTAAGTCTTTGGGCCATTTGATTACTTCTTGGAAAAATCCATTTAAAAGGGGCTTGTCCTGTAAATCCTAATGCTTTTTCTGGGGAAAGAATATTAGAATAGGGTCATTCTTGTGTATTAAGCTTAGCAGATTCCTGCTGGGGTCCTTTAGGCCAGAATCTTGGTTCAGAAGCTGTTAAAATGTTTCTAGCCCAGCTAGAATAGGGAGGTTTTGGGGAGGAGGAAGAGCTAGGTTTGAAAAATAATTTTTTTATAGTTAATTTGTTGGTTAATATAAATTACAGTAGCATTATATGCTTTCTGAGCATTGGTAGAAATACAAAAAAACATTTAACAAGTAGTTCCTATCATCAAGGAATTGAGGAGAAACAGTGTGGTGATGGAAATGAACATTGGGTTTTCATACCAGGTCTGCCATGGGTTAGCTGTGGTACTTCAGGCAAATTTCTACCCTTCTGTGATTAGTTCCCTCATTTGAAAAGAACTAGATGACTTTTAAGGGTACTTTTATCTCTAAACTCATTCAAATCTAATCTCCTGACCCCAGTTAGAGGAAAATGAAGTGTTAAATTGTGTAGTACTACTAAGTACAGAGGTGAGCAAGGATGCAGAGACTCACTGTTGGGGAACTAGCTTTTAGTAACCAAATAGTCCTTAAACATAAAGTTTTAACCTGTTTTATCAGAATTATTAGGTGTTCCTAGAATAGCACTAGGTCAGGATATGGTTCTTAGCTCTATCACTTACCATCTATTTAACCATAGATAATTTATTTAACTAACCTGAATCTGTTTCTACATCCCTAATACAGGTTGAGTATCCCTTATCCAAAATGCTTGGGACCAGAAGCATTTTGGATTTTTTTGGATTTTGAAATATTTGCTGATACCTGGTTGAACATCCCTAATCTGCAAATGTGAAATATGAAATGCTCCAGTGAGTATTTCCTTTGTGTGTCATGTTGGAGCTCAAAAATTTTTGGATTTTGGAACATTTCAGATTTCACATTTGCAGATTAGGGATGCTCAACCTGTATAGTAGTTAATCTCCATTCACTTAAAAATCTTTACTGAGCACTAAGCATTAGATGCAATAGCTAGAAAGGAGTACTTTTCCTTTAGGTGCTCAAAGTGTCCCTCTACCGGGACATTTGCAATTTAACCCTTTTTTTCCCCTATTAGTAGAACCATAGAATCTTAGGGTTGGAAAAAATCTTGGAGGGGGTTTAATTTGACTTAAAATGCAAGTTTATTAGGCCAGGGACTTTATCTTGTTCATTGCTTTATTCCCAGAATCTATTAATAGAAGTGTCAGCCATATACATATTTACTGGATGAAGTAATATAAAGGAAGATCAGTTAGACAAATAATATTTGGGATAAGGAGAGTCTTCCTTATCTGGAACCATATGTTTACATGTTATACTGGCAAGATGCCAAAGCTTATGTACATCTTTACAACCAGAGATGCACACAGCAATATCCTGTGTGGCCATTGTCACACTGGCTGCCTCTGCAATGAAATGTCTGACTTGTCATTCTTTGCATATGAATGTTAAAAAAGTTTTATGTATTAGTTCTGAGAAAGAGTAGATGTGTTTACTGATTTCTGCTCCACAGAAAATTTTAGAACTCTGAAGCAGGCAATTTCCTTTACTCTGTGGCATACAATTCTGCAGACATAACATACTCTAGATGGGTTTCCCTGCTTTTTAGTTTTTCTTTCATTTTCAGACCCTAGCTCCCCTTTTTCTCCCACCATACATGCTGCACACCAAACAATGCTTCTATATAATCATGCTATCTTTTACTTTCCTCTGGAGAATGATCATGCTTTGTTATATGGGAAAATTGCTTTGTTTTCCACGTTCTAGATTTTCTCAGGCTTTTCTTTGGCATTTTGTCTGAATAGAGCCATGGGCTTGTTTTTCATGTGTCTATGACACCACTGTGGTGGTACTATGTTACAGTGTTTGTTGCCAGAGGTCCAAGAGGGAGGAGTGAAGTTAGGAAACATAGGGATGGAAGGCAACCAGGAGAGCTTTTATTCATTACTTGTTATTTTACTTTGAAGATATGAATGTTTCCTAGAAGAGCAGAGAGAGAGAGAGAAAGGGAAGCAAGCACTGAGACCTATCATTCTAAGGTTTCAGTCATATTCTATTTTGCAATCACTGTTTCTTTTTCCCGCTCTGTAATGCAAGGAGCTTTATTTCCCTTTTCTTCAAGAAGAACCACATGAGACAAGGGAAGGAGCTTTGTGAGACCTGAATTTTAGGTATGACCACTTCCTACCTAAATAATTGTGGGGTGTTATCTTCTCTGAGCCTTATTTGTAGAGGCTGATTCTGTAGAGATGATAATACTATTGATCTCTCCAAATGATTGTGTAAATTAAAAGAAATAATGTACAGGATAAGGCCTTGCAAATTATGAATTATAAGCATATATCATTTGCCTCTATTTTCCATCATCTTTAAATTATTAAGAATTTCATGTTGCTTTTTTAAAGTAGAGATATATCTTATATTTTTCTTCCTAACTTTTGCAACAGCCTATTAAAGCTTAAAATATTTGGAAATTAGCATTCCCTTTTCCAGTTTTTCCTTGGTATCTTCATCAGGCCGCCTGTCAGACACTTTAAACAGCTGTTGTGTGTCAGTCCAGAGGTGGTTACATTTTACTGGTTCAGGATTACATGATTATGGAGTAGAGTTTCAGGGTCTTTGCTAACAATGGTTGCTCATTCTGAAATATGCTATATAATTTGTTTTATTAATGAGGGGTAGTTGGTATGGAGTCTTTATAAATCATAGAAACATATGCAAAAATAGCACACTTTAATTTTTTTTGAGAGAAATAATTCTCAATTTTCTTTCCTTTTTACTTTCCCAAGCAGTTTTATATCTTCTTCTCAGGTTTTGTACTCTATGCATATAGGCTCTTTTTTTCATATCTTTTACAAATAGTGTTGATAGCAGAAGCATTGTGTGAATTCACAAGTTTTTTAATGTGTGACAGTGGTTTCATCTTGGATAATATCTATTGAGTGAAGGTAGTACTGTAATGTAGTCAAAAGAATGCTAACTCTGAAATAAGATTGAATGGGTTTGAATCTTGACTCTGCCACTTATTAGCTATGTGAACTTGGACAAGTCATTTAACTTTCCTGCTCTTCAGTTTCCTCTGTGAAATGGAAGTAATAGTATGTACTTTGTTGGTTTTTATGAGGATTAAATCCATATATTATATACATACACATATATATGTCTATACATATAGAGAAAGTTAGCTATTATTATTATTATTGAAAACTTCCTACTGTTAGAGTATATTATGATCAATCAACACATCATTTATTAAGCCCTCCTATGTTCTTAGGATATTGCCAATTATCTTAGAGGATTCAAAGTATTATGAAATTCTTACACCCTTCTAGAGGCTGAATTGAGAATAAAGTAAGATATGTTTGGACAGTACCAACTGCCTGAGGAACCAGCTATGGGGCACTTCTCTGTGTTGGCTGATTAGGGACATAGACCACAGAAGAGGACACAAGCAAATACAAATCTGTCTTGATCAAGTTAAATGAATGTTATAAAAATAATTGCAATAGGAATACAATGGTGGACTGATAATTTTGTGGAAAGACATCTAGAGGAGGTTAGATATCAGCTGAAACTTGAAGGTGGAATCTAAAACTGTAAAGATGGAGAAGGGTCTCATAGGGGAGGAAGGAATAGGAAATGGGATTATACACATTATAATGTAGTGGAAAGGGTGCAGCCAAATAAACCAGGGTTAAAATTCTGGTGTTTCTTCTTACTAGCTGTGTGATCTTAGATAAGCTACCTAATCTCACAGAGCCTCAGTTTTCTCTTCTATAAAATGGGAACAATGATATTTACCTTTTTAGGTTATTGTGGGACTTAGAGGTAACCTATATAAAGCAGCTGGCGTAGTTTTTGGCACACAGTTAACATTCAGTAAGTGATTGAGTAAGAGATTTTGAGACAGTCTTGCTACCCTGAGTAGAGTGCAGTGGTGTCACAGCAGCCTCAAACTCCTGGGCTCAAGGGATCTTCCTGTCTCAGCCTCCTGAGTAGCTGGGACTACAGGTGTGTGCCATGACACCCAGCTAATTTTTCTATTGGTAGTGACGGGATCTCACTCTTGCTCCGGCTGGTCTCGAACTCCTGAGCTCAAGTGATCCTCTTGCCTGAGTCTCCCAGAGTGCTAGGATTACAGGCATGAGCCTCCATGCCTGGCTTATAGTATAAAAGTTAAAAGCATGGGATTTAGAGTTGAACAGGACTGGTCTGAATCTCTTCTCTCTCACTTACTAGCTTTGTAACCATAGCCAAGTTACTTAATGACTTCTAAGCTTCATTTAGCTCATCCAAAAATGGGGATAAATTAATAGCTTCATTGTGGAGCTGTCTTGAGATTAAATGAGGTACTGTGAAGCATAAGTGAGGAACTTGGCACATAGTATGTCCTCAGTAGCATTAACCATTATGTTGTTATTTTTATTAGTACAGCATCTTTCTTCTTCCTCTCTGATATTTCCTTTGTGATTATTCACATTTTCCCCCCTCACCCCCATCTACCTTCCTCCAAGAACATTTATCAGTGGCAGTTGTAGAGACTGAAAACAGACTTGAAAGAATGTGGGGGTAGAGAGAAACTGGTCAGTGCCACATGTCCAGCAGAGCACCAAGGACAAGAAAAGGAAAGGACAACTAAGCACACATAAATACAAATAACAGAAGCATAAACATATATACAACATTTTGGATGAGTGATCTTTCCTAAGGCCACCAGAGATTTTTTTTCTTAAGGGAAATTCAGACTGTACTATTTCCTTTGTTAAATTCTTTCAATAATTTTCTATTTTCCAGAGAATAAAAATCAAGCTACTTTGAATTGTATACGAAATTCTTTCCAATCTGTTGTCAGCCTGTCCTACCAGATCTTTTTCTGTAACTTCCCACTGTGAACTCCATATCCCAGACGCTTCAGAGTTTTTCCTAATGTAATATATCCTTTTACATCTCTGTCTTTGCACATCTTGGAAGAT